>NC_133618.1:157671106-157958606 GCF_048593235.1 Sminthopsis crassicaudata
AAGATGAGTTCCCATTAAAATTTAAATGGCTTATAGTAAGTTTTCCTTTAAAAGATAAATTGAATTAAATGGCATGGGAAACTTGAAGGCAGAGAAATAAAATATTTCAACCAAATTTAGATTTTTTTAAAAAAAATTCTATAATATGTATGGGGAAGAAAATGTCAGACTGATGGAATCAACTAGGATAGGTTGCCTATTAAAAGTATCAATTCTCTTCTTATTATATAGTCAACAAATGTGTTGAGTTATATTTTGTATTATAATAATTATATTATGTAGTATATAATATATATAGTATATATAAAAAGTAGCATATATAATAAAAATTATATTTGTTCTGATATTCTGTTAAAATAGAAACTGAATTAGGAAATCATTCTTATTTATGAGATAAAATGATGAATATTTAAAAATACACTGGAAATTTGTGAAAATACTGACCTTAGTACTTGTTTTCTGAGACCAAATAAGTGATTGAATGATATTCTGAGATTGTATCATTTTTGGTACTAAATCTTCCCAGATGAAGAAAGGAACAGTGATATGTTGAATAGGGAATAGTGGCATAGTAAATATAGTACTGAATTTGGACTCAAGAAATCCTGAATTTAAATCCCACCTCAGCTAATTTGGGTAAATTTGATGGACAAATCACTTACTCTCTATGAATCTTAGTTTTTTCATCACTATAATGGAGATACTAATTTCTTTGGTACTTACTTCAAAGAGTTATTGTGAAAATCAAAGGAGATTAATTGCATATAAGCTACTTTGTAAACTTCAAAGTGCTTTGTAATATTTTTTTAATAATTTAAGATATATCAACCTTAAAATGAATCCTTTACTATGTATGATCTTGGAAAAGTATTTAAACTTCTGTTTCCTCATTTGTTTTTTGATGTTGTTGGTCACTATGGTTTCTAAGATCCTTTCCAATTCCAAATCTATAATCCTATGATATAGTGACTTTCCAGTGAGTTTTGAAGATATCACCTTATTTTCCTCCCATATCAGTTCAACATGCCTATTAATAATGATCTCATAAGAGTTATGGGATTTAGAGACAGACAGAAATTTAGGTCATCTAGTCTAAATCCTTCATTTTACAGATGGGGAAAACTGATTCTTAGAGGGATCAAATGACTTGTACAAGAGGTAGCACTGTAACCCAGGTCCTCTGATACCAAATTGAGTTCTCTTTCTATTTTATTCTAAGGTATAACCAATTTTTAAAATGTCCTTGCTAAAGCTGTTCCAGATGGATATTTTTCACCAGACTTCACATGAATTAAAACCTTCTGTATGAATGACATTTTTAAACTTTAAATTTTGATAATCAAAATGATATTACATGTATGTACAACTTTTCACATTTCCAGAGCTTGAGTAATTTAACATGCTTTAGTTTTCCATAAAAAGGTATGGCTGTTGGGGGCAGCTAGGTGGCACAGTGGATAGAGCACCAGCCTTGAATTCAGGAGGACCCGAGTTCAAATATAGTATCAGACACTTAACACTTCTTAGCTGTGTGACCCTGGGCAAGTCACTTAACCCCAGCCTCAGGAAAAAGAATTCAAAGGTAATAAGGAGCTTTTGATATATATATATATATATATATATGTATGAATTCTTCTTGTTCACATATTTTATATAAATAATAAAGATATATCATTGTATCCATAATCAAATATGGCATGCCCTGGCTATCAGAGAAGTTTATAGCTTGACTCCTAGGTGCATTCATGAAATATCATGTTAGCTACAGAGGAAAAATCTGTTGAGAATGAAAGAATTAAAAGTTTCCTTCAGTCTCATTCCTTACTCTTTTATGTTGACTATACTAAGTAGCGCCAGGATATAGACTGCTGGAGCTAGAGTCCAAAAGACTTGAATTCAAGTTATGTCTCAAAGATTTTCTGTGTTACTTTGAGAATTTCACTTAATCTTTCCCAGCCTCGGCTTCCTCATCTGTAAAAGAGGGATAGTGAAAACACAGATCTTACTATTTATTACTATTATGAGGACCAAAAGAGATAAAATATGTAAAGTGCTTAAAGCATTGTTTGGAAGTTAGCTATTATTATTATTATACTGTGCAAAATTGGAATGAAGGTGTGGTGACAAGGTTTTCATTCTAAGGTGCTGAATTAGAAAAATGTTGAGTAGTATAGAAGTAACAGCATTTAATAACTAATTAGCAGGAATATTTGATTAATATAGGCAACGGTCAGAAATAAGACAAACATTTCCTGCTCTATCCTGATCCTTCTCATTCTTTCTTTGCCTCCTTTGGGACTATGTTTCTTATTATTTGCTTCATGCATAGTTCAAAGTATTTTCTTATGCTAAATACAAAAATTCCTAATGTGATTTGACAAGATCCTCCAGAGTAAGCTTACTACCAACTTTTGAATCAACTAGTCATTCAAAAAGGCATTATAGTATAACTAGGAAGTCAAGGCAATTGATCTTTGATGCAGAAAAGCAGTAGCTATTGCCAAAAGCCTCAAGAGGGACATTAGCTTTTCCTCTATTTTCTTACTGCCTTTGGATAGCTCCTGAAAGCATGGATAGCCTAGATTTCTGAGATTCAAATCCAGCCTCAAACATATGACCCTGGATAAGTCACTTAATAGCTGTCTGCCTTAAGTATAAAATGAAGATAGTAACAGTATTTATAAAGAGCTTAGCACAGCCCTTGAAGGAGATATATAACTTTTTAGTCCCTTCCCTTCATGGCTCCCTGTGTATCTGTATTTGCATTGCTCAGTGTTGGATCTGGCCTTAGATTGTCTGGGATTAGACTTTTCTAGAAGTAGCTGAAGATCTTAAAGGTGCAATATCTACCAAAAGGCTGAGCAGTGATGACTCTGTGGCATAAAGGCAGAGGCAGCTGCATCCTTGAAAACTCCTTCTGAGTCCTATTCTTTCCAGAGGTATCTGTGCCAAAAGTCAAAGAACTCTTGAAATTAGAGGTCACAGGACACTTATAAAGAGAACATGGGAGCTGGTAAGTATGTCCTCAAGCAGTTATACTCAGATTTCAGCTCTCAAGCAGCATCTGGCTTGTTCACATGCAATTTGTGGTTCTTTAAGACCTCATACTCCAAGACTCTTCTCTCATAATAGATTTGACAGGGCAGAACAGAGTTATGTAACTTTTTTGGCCAGCGGTGGTTACAAATGTGGTTTCCAGGGTCACCCTATTGTGAATGATCTGGGCCCTGGAGAATTCCTATCTCTTCCCCTGTCTCTATCTCCTATTCTGAACACTGAGCCCTTTTGAAGATATGTATAAATGATTACATAGTGTTATGAACATGTGGAGAGCTATAAGCATTTGATACCCACCCCTCATGTAAACAAGCATTTGAGATCTCGGCACATTTACCAAGACACTAAAGAAGGCCAAGTAAAAAGATAATATAGACCTGGAAGTGAGAGTTAGTTGACAGAAGGTGAAATGTGCATTTTCATATTAGTGTAATGAGTTTTAAATAAGTGTAATGAGTTTTAAATGAGTGTAATGAGTTTTAAATGAGTTCAGATCTTCAGGCCCATATAAATTATAATCCAGGGCATTGGAGAAATTTAGCAATATGATTTCAGAGTCACTATATGTAACTGCGAAATCATGACAATAAGGCTTTGTGAGATAAAATATATGAATTTTTAAAAGGTGTCCACAGAAATTCCCATGGCATTCCAGTTCTAATATAATTGGACAAATAAGGCACTATGGGATGCAAATGAAGCTGTGAATATAATACAACATACAAGATATACTACTGGGATGTTTTTGGGAGATGAGGGTGAAATCATATGGAGACTGATTGAACTGGAATATCTGCTAAGGTACTAAGTAAATGTCTACAGTTGATTGCTCATGAGAAGCCCATTGTTGGGAATCAGGAGTTATATACGGTTAGGAGTACCTATAGTGCTACCCCTACAACCTAAGATAGCTGGAAATCTTATTCATTAGTATAAGCAAGGGATGTAACCTGGGGTAGAAGTGCTGTCCCCTCTGAAAGTAATTTTTGTTTTTATTTTGTATATATCTTATGTCTCTCTATGGATGTTATATTTGCCCAATAAGATAAGTTCTTTGTGTATAAGAGTACAGGATGATATGTATCACTTTGTCCTTGAATAGCTATTACCAATGCCTAGTACATAAAAGATGCTAAATCAATGTTTGTTGATGCATATACAGAAATTTTTTGCATATACATCTGATACATTAGAAAATACTGGAAATGGCCAGTAACAAATAACATCACAAAAAGATACAGGAAACAAGTAGATACTATGTGCCATTAACTCCTGAATCAGTTGCCTTTGTACCGCTAAATCAATCTATATAAGTCTAATCTTTTAAGCTTAATCAACTTGTTCGTGCAAAGATCCAAATTAATACAAAGCTAAAAGAAAGAATAAAAATGTGAAGTCTGATTTTAATAACTTCAACCTGAAATACTTAAACCAAAAAATGGGAAATAATTGGAGGAAAGGATAGTAATTTTACACAGAAGTCTAACTAATATAAAGCAATTGTCATAAAAAGATTTAAACTATATTAAAACCAACATAGCAAATATTTGATTTATTGAGCAGAGCAAGATATCAAATAAAGACAATATTAGGTTAGAATATACAATCACTTGTAAAAAAAAATTGAGTTACATTTTAAAAATGTATTTTATTGATATTTTTTATTTTATGTGCTGCTTATGTTTCCTATTGCATACTATCTCCCATTCCCTTCCAGAAAACCATTTCCTTATAACTAAGAATAAATGAGAAAAAATATTATAGCAAAATCAACCAAACCATCAAAATGCCTGTCCTTATATGCAATATTCCATATTCCTAGTACCCCATTTCTGCAAGAAGGGAGGGAAATATCTTCTTATATCATTTTTGGAGCCAAGTATGATCATAATAATTTTATAACCTTCATTGTAAATTTTTCTTATTTCTTTCCATTTACTTTGGTGTAGTTCTTACACATATTATTTTCCTAGATTTATTTATTTTACTTTGCATCAGTTCAAACACCTTCCTATGAGTTTTCCACTAATTTTAGCATCTTTTTGTCTTGTGCTTCATAATTTGTTTTGACTATAGTTACATCAATGTCAGCTATAAACTAATGCAGCATTTGTTTCAAAAAGATTTCTGACTTTATTTTTATAAGCTTCAAGTTTGAGAAAGACAATTGCCTTCTTCATTTGTTCATTTTAAGGAATGAATTGATTTCCAAATACCTGAGTATCTTCACAGGACTTGTCTTAAAAGGTTATCTTTTTTCTTAGAGCTAATGTCACTATTTCTTACAATTATAAAAAATATTTAATTATATTCATGCATATTTTGTATGATCCTTAAAAGGGAGGGTGTTTAAAAGAATATAAGGAACTAAGGAATGAAAATAAACTTAAACAAAGCTTAGCAGGAGAGTCAACTAAGTAAACTTATTCCCTAGAATTTAAAGATAAAAATGGAAATGAATGGACAAAAAAGTGGAGAAGATATGTCAGTATTTCTCTAGCAAACTCTTCTCCATCAATGACAGTGAAGTCACAATATTTAGATTCTACTGTAACAATACTAGCTGTATTTATAGAAGAAGGAAAATAGCACTGCAGAAAGTAAATGTGGGAAAAACAACTAGAATACCAAGCATAACCTAAAGAAATATGTACTGTACCTGTCAGATTGGCTAGAATGACAAGGAAAGATAATGCAGAATGTTGGAGGGTATGTGGGACAACAGGGACACTGATACATTGTTGGTGGAATTGTGAATACATCCAGCCATTATGGAGAGCAGTTTGGAACTATGCTCAAAAAGTTATCAAACTATGCAGTATTACTACTGGCCTTATATCCCAAAGAGATATTAAAGAAGGGAAAGGGACCTGTATGTGCAAGAATGTTTGTGGCAGCCCTCTTTGTAGTGGCCAGAAACTGGAAACTACGTGGATGCCCATCAATTGGAGAATGGGTGAATAAATTGTGGTATAGGCCTGGAGAGACTTACATGAACTGATGTTGAGTGAAATAAGCAGGACCAGGAGATCATTGTTTACTTCAACAATACTATATGAAGATCAATTTTGATGGATGTAGCCATCTTCAACAATGAGATGAACCAAATAAGTTCCAATAGAGCAGTAATGAATTGAACCAAGAACACCCAGGGAGATAACTATGAACCGGTACATAGAATTCCTAATCCCTCTATTTTTGTCCACCTGCATTTTTTATTTCCTTCACATGCTAATTGTACACTATCTCAAAGTCCTATTCTTTTTGTACAGCAAAACAACTGTTTGAACAAATATACATATGTTGTACTTAATTTATACTTTAATGTATTTAACATATATTGGTCAACCTGTCATCTGGGGGAGGGGGGAAGGAGGGGAAAAATTGGAACAAAAGGTTTGGCAATTGTCAATGCTATAAAATTACCCATGCATATATCTGGTAAATAAAAGCCATAATTAAATTTTAAAAAAAAGAAATATGTGCTGGAGCCAACACAATTTGAGGCCTTTTGAACAGATAGATTTTCAAAGTATCTGAAGGAGGGAAATAATCCAAAAATGAAGGAAAATTTGGAACTCATCATTAACCAAAAAAGTGCATAAAGAATACCAGAAACTGTTAATATATGTCAATTTTCCAATCTATAAAAATTTTGTAGAAAAGTAATGTATATACATTTTGAGATCATTCTGTAAAAGAATTGGAAGAATTGTGTGAGTCAAACTGACTCCATTTAGCAAAAACTTACTCCATTTTTAATGCAAATTCCACCTGCTTGCTAACTGTGGTATTTGAATGAGAGCCTGTTTCACATCTGGGAAAGTCTATTTGTCTTTCCAATTTCTGAAACTTGCTCATCCCCTTTACAACTTGGAAAGTCTTTAATCTTTCCTCTAATTAAAAGTCAGATTACCTAATTTCATATACTGGTTTATATCCTATCAATTGTTTGCTTTTACTTCATAAGAATCTGTCTCCCCTTGTACTTAGGACCCAGTGTCTCTCTGAGGGAGTCTGGTACCAATTTGTTATATAATTGGCATACGCTTTTAATGTATGTAATGCTCAGAAGCTTGAACATTTGTTTCCTAAATTATTTCATATTTTACACATCACAGTTTTTGGTGAAGCCAGACAGATAAAGACAGTCTTCAATCTTGAGTGTGTTTTCAGAAAAACTTTCTAGCACATCAGGGGACTACTCATAAGTTTTATCCCACAGATTAGTCTCTGCCACCCTCACTCCCATTCCCAATTCAAATTCTTCTAGTTAAGGTAAGCTCCCACATTTTTGAGAAAGGTAAGCCCTCACTTTCTTAGAGAAGTAAATAACCCTGTGATGTCCCTTTAAGGCAATAAGTTAAGGTAGGAGAAATCCCCTTAGGGAAATAAATTAGGCTAAAGCTTCACATTATTGGAAAAAATTCCTCAGGGAAATAATGAAATCTGGTAGTAAGTGTACTGATGGGAACTTTCTGGAAAAAATTTTTTGCCTTGGGACTAGGGGAAGAGCACACTTTAGTAAATTATGCAAAATTTAGTTTAAAACTGCAAGAGATTCAGCTGAAAATTTTTTTTGGCCTCAATTTGGCACTCTTGATTATAGGTCATTAAAGAAATTGAGACTAGTCTAAAAATACATAAAAATCAAAATAGATCTCAAATTTGACCTGAAGTAAGAAGTTTCAATTTACTACTGGTTTTAGTAAATTGTGTAAACTGACTTTCTATGTGTCTGTTGTGTTATATGCAAAATATCTTTGTATCTGTGTCAAGTGTCATTTTTAGATTTTACTACCTTGGAAGATTTCTAAAGGCAAAATGCAACCAGCCAGATAGACTGCTGAAAAACTGTAGCCTAAATATTTAGAATGCTGCGGAAGATTAATGGAGTTTCATAGTTTCACATTGGAAGCAATTCTCCCAGATTTCTTTAATTTGATGCTGAATGCTTGTCCAAGTAAACAGGAATATGTTCCACTTTGACCTTGCAGCAGAAGATTAGGCTAAAAGCAAAAAACAACAAAACAAAAATCCCTATATGATACTTCTCTCTATCATTTTAGCTGGCCAAGTTGGGGTTACAGATATAAAAGTCAGATAATCAAAGAAAGGAAAAATTCCTCCCTGGTTTATAACAATTTTTGGTATTATACATTAGAGTATGAATTTGTAATTGAAATATAATATTTTTATCATAAATTTCAAAATTGTGGTAGCTGCTAAAAATATCTTAGTAGAACCTGGACATTTGCAGACTAAGCTTAAACATCTCTTTTCCCTTTCTGGAGAGAAGGATTTTGATTTGGGAAAGAGATCTGAGAAGGGTTGATTCCATTTAGATAAGCAGATTTGAGGCAAGTGCTGAATAAAAAACTCATCTTCTTCTCTCTGTCCTGATATAGCACTTAGCAGAAGCTTAAGAAATGTTGAAATATCTTAGTGAAATTTTGGGTACTATTTTGTAGAATTTGTGTTACGGGAAAATAAGAATAAGACTTTGTGAGAGATAAAGAGGAGAAACCTAAGCCAAAAACTTAGACCATCTTGGCTCAGCTCAAGTATCTCTGGCTGGCTCCCTTTGGTTCCCTTTCAAATCATACCTGCTTAAGCAGATCTGACTTCTGTTCCAGCTGTACTGGGAAGTTGTTAGCTCTCTGAGTGTTTTTATTGTCATAGAAAGGGCCATGTTGCCAGAGAATGGAAAAAAATGGATTTACAGTTTGCAATGCTTGTTACTAATTCTTTTTTAACCACAAAAGAGAAAAGCTTGTTTGAGGGAGCAATTTAAAAATAAGTAAAATTTAATTAAGGTATGAAAAAGGGGATTTATAACAAAGATGGTCCATGAGGACGGACCATGAAACAACACTTCCAGTTATATGATATCTCCTAACCTAATCCTATTGTTACCTGGGCCCAGACTCTATTGTAGTCAACAGGTAGCTCAGTCATAATAATAAGAGGGGAGAAGTGAGAGGGAATTAGTAACTCTTTTGGGAAGGCTGGAGTAAAACATTCAGAACTTTATATAACAAAATTGTTTAGGTAAATTAGAAGCAGGATCATCAAAGAATATTAGAAAGAAACTATGCATTTGTAATCTCTTAGAAACCTTAAGAGGTAACAAAATTGTAATTAATTGAGGTTTTTAAATTTTGTGCTAAGCCACAAAGGAGAAATACAATTAATAAAGATTTATTCTTTAGATAGTCTGGTATGCAATTGGGAAATATAATATGTTATCCTTGAAAGACTATTCTAAGAACATATCCTTTTGAAACCTCCTGACTTCCAAAGCATGGAGATGAGAACTGAAAGCTTCTACTTGGAGCCTCTCCCCATTTTTCAGCTGAGATTCAAGCTGAAAAGTCTTGAGAAAGGTGAGAAGATGGGGCTAGGTTATGAACAAAATAGGAATTGATATGGCTTTTTGACTAATTTAAAAGGGGAAAAAAAGTTATAGGGAGCTGAGAATGCTACCTTAAATCTTTGAAAATGAGCTGGTTGATAACAATGGACTCCAAAATTTTGAAGTGCAGCCAACTAATGGCCTTTGGAATATTTTAAAAATTTATTTTTAGATTTAAAATGTTACTATTAGTGATTTAAAATTCAGATTTGATTTGGATAATTTTTTTCCTGAAACTAAATAGGATAATTGTGGTAAATCAGAAACTAATACAAACTGCATTAAGAAAACTATGAGCTGTGTGATCTTAAGCAAATAACTTTATTTCCATTTGCTTCTATTTCATAATTTATAAAGGAGATGAGATTAACACTCATCTTCTAGAGTTGTTATGAGGATGAAATAACATGATTGTTATGAAGTGTTTAACATGGTGCCATGCATACAAGAAACTATATAAATGTTACCTATTGTTATTTTTATTTATTTAATTGAATATAATTGGTCCAGACTGAATAACTCTATGCCAGATCTTAGATGTGATTAATATAAAATACCAAAGAATAAAAAAAATATGAATTTCTATGAAAGACAATTGGGAAATGCATTTTGCTGAATTAACATAATTTGATTGGTAATAAGTTTAGTTTCATGTTTTAAAATATTATATTGTATTACTATTGTGTTTCTAAAAATATCCTTCCTTATATTGTGAAATTTGAGAAATTATTGACAGAAATATTGAGACAAATAGCCTTTCTTTCCCTGGATTCCATTCCATTCCAAGCTGAGCTTTTAAATGTGATAACAATTTAGTTAATATCTAAGAATTATTAAATATTTAATAGAAGTATATTTTGTTTTAAAATTGGTGATGATAATAATGATGATAATTTACTGTTTGGGAGAAAGGTTGTGTAGGTTCTTTAAGATATTTTTATCTGTGACATTGTTTGAGACTTTATATTCAAGCAGGATCATAATATCTAATCAGTGCTATCAACTGCTTTTTGTAAAATTCTAAAGTATTGAAGTTTAAAAACCTGGAACTGAGAAAATAAGATCCCCTCTCCCATTCACAACTTGGAGGGGTTTACAGGTTTACTATAATAGAGGGTGAGTTTTCATCTGAAATGATTTGGCTATCCCCTATTAAAATTATAAAATTATATCTGAATCATCTGTAATAATTATATTTTTGATCCAACTTGTTAATGGTGGACTTTGGATTCAAGGATTTTAAAATAGTCTTTAAATATGAGGCCTATAAATGAGTTTTGAGTTAACAATCATGTAAAATTATTTTTAATTGATAAATAAAGGATAAATTAAATGTAACTATTAAGGAAACATGAGAAAATTAATAATTTTCAAATCGTAAGCTATGATTAGTGAAATTTTACTTTTTAAGGTAAATGGAACTATTACTTCATATAGCTTTGAGTTTTACTTATAGGGAGGGTTTTTTGCATTTTCATGAAGCCATTCCTAAAACTTCAGAGGAAAAAAATGGCATGTAGTATAGTCTCAGAAGTGCTATCTTTCTATCCTTGGGAAAAGTTGAGGAATGATTTTGACATAACTTAGGATCCTCTTGACTTGTTGACTTATTTTCCCCATGGTGAAACTTTCTTTTTCAACAAGAAATTTCCTACCTGGTTAGCCTAATCCTGGCTTTTGATACCCTGTGAATAATGTGGAGCTGTTATATATTACTGTTGGCTGGTAAATATTGATTGTTCCTAGAATCAAACAGAGAGAAAAGAATTATTTTCTTTGTTATAATATATGTTAGGTCAATTGATGTCCTTGGGGGAACAGTCTTGACATTGTTATAACTATATTCCTTCTTTTTCCTTTTTTGGGCAAATTTCTATGAATAGTTATGAACTGCAGAAGTCTTTATTGGTGTGATACAGAAATTTTATGGAAAAATGTAAATTAATATTGCAACATTTGAGTTCAAATCATAAAATAGAGATGATATCTTCCTGAGAAGGGGATTAAAATTAGATAAAGTAATTAGATAAATTAGATAAATAAGGTGAAAATGTAAACTTTTTAAATTAAGTGACAAGATTAAATTGTTTTTTCCAAGAATTTGTATATATACATATACATATGATTGGCTTCCAAATATTTCTAATGGGAAATTCAGACTTTGAGAATGTTAAGTTCTGAAAATTGGATGAAAGATTTTACTAAATATTGCATTGATTAAAAATGCATTGATGATTGTAAAGAAATTGAAATAATTTTCCTATTTTGGATTGTCTGTTTTAAGAGACAGAAGGGCTCATTTTCCAAGTTAGACTCTTAGGAAATATTTTTAAAAGATTCTTCCTTCACCCTTTTGATAACATTGTTCATGTTGTTGGGTATAGGGTTTAAGTAAAGAAAGAAAGAGAGCAAGTGATATATAAAAACTGAAATTCCCTGAAAGTCAAACTTAAGAGATTGTATTAAATTGTATTGTCACTGTCAGATTTTAGCCAAATTACCTAGGAATTTTTGCAAGTGACTTGGAACTGGAGAAACAGAATCTCCTTCATAGCTGTCCTAGAAACAAGGCCTTAGTTATATGCAGGGACCACAAGACTATATGAGACATCTAGGACTCAAGACAAATGTGCTATTTTAATTGTCATTAGGAATGGATTGCTAGGATATAAAAAGACTTGATATTATTTAATAGTGATGATCATTCTTGTATTGCTTTGACCTTTTATTTCATGATATTTATGTTTGCTGAATTTTCTTGGTTATTTTGGTGACATGAAAATCTCTCTTGTCAAAGCCCTCTAAGTAGCTTGACCTGTAACCTGATTTTGCTTATCTTTAGAATCTATTTCATAAGGTTTGTTTCCTTAAGAGATATCTTTATTAATGTTGTTAGTCTTGGCATTAGCGACTATGCAAGAAAATCCTTCCCAGTAGTCTTGTGCAAGATAAGTAGGCATGGATGGGCTATAGGTTGCATGACTGGAGGATATATACATCTCAATGAACTTACAATGAACATCTGAGAATTTGAATAGAAATGTCACATTTTGGGAGGGATAATGACAGGCATCATAGTATGGTAAATAGAAGATTGGAACATGAGTTCAAGTTCTGCTGTGGACAAACACTTGCTATCTAAGTATAGACAAGTCACTTAATTTAGGGCCTCAGGAAATTTTCTTTTTTCATTTTAAAATAATAACTTTTTATTTTCAAAATATATATAAAGATAGTGTTCTACATTCACCCTTGCAAAATCTTGTGTCTTAAATTTTTCCCTCTCCCTTTCCCCCACTCCCTCCCCTAGATGACAAGTAATTTAATATATATTAAAATTGTGCTATTCTTCTATATATATTTCTATAATTATTATGCTACACAAGATAAATCAGATCAAAAAGGTAAAAAAGTGAGAGAGAGGAAAAAGTAAGCAATCCAACAACAAAAAAGGTGGAAATAGTATATTGTGATCCACATCCAATCCCCATAATCCTCTTACGGTATGCAGATGACTCTCCAGGCAATTTTCTAAGACTATAAATCATAGAAAATTGTTACTATGCATAACATATAGAAAGGAGTTTTCACACCCAAGAGTTCCCCACACACATATATACCTCCCATTCTCTTCCAAAAAATTATAACTAAAGATGTTTGCTTGAGGTAACTAAATGGCAAAATATCTGTAAACACTTTCAAACAAGAAATTTATAGAAGTGAGATATCAACATAATTCTCATGGAGGGAGGCAGGTTTTGAACTGAACTTTGAGAAAAAATGGGTCAGATTAATTAGGCAGTCAATTCAATAAATGTACTAAACTATAAAGGTTTATGGGAAAAAAATAAGAAGAAAAGAACTTTATCACAAGGGCTGAATCTGGAAAGAAAATTCTTGGAATTAAGAGAGGCAACGTTGGAGATAATAATTTGCATTTGTATAGTAGTGTTGTTCCACAGTTCCCTTTTATTGTCCTACCTCAGTTTCCCTGAATTGTCTTGCCTAGGTTCCTTGAATTGTTTTGCCTCAATTCCCCTGGTTGCAAGACCCCTCCTGATCATTAAGACTGATATAATTTAGGACTTGTTATGTGTAAATGTGTAAACTCAAGATAAGGGAGAGTTTAAACTTCCTGACTACTAATTCCTCTTAAGTTATCAAGAATTTATGGTCTTCACCCCCACCCTGTCAGAACCAGATTGATAGTCTGTTCCTGCTCTCAGTCCTCTGACTCTCGGTCTTTTCCAGTAGCTGAGAACCACCTGTATATATACTTTATGGGAAACTCATGTCATCTTAGCGAATCTAAAAGGTATATAGTGGTACCTCAGAGTTGTCTTAATTTGCATTTTGCTGATATGCTAATAATGATTTAGAGCACCTTTTTATATCATTAAAAATGATTTTAATTTCTTTATCTGAAAGTTGTCTGTTCATATCTTTTGACCATTTATCAATTGGACAATGCCTTGGATTATTATAAATTTGAATAAATTCTCTATATATTTTGGAAATTAGGCCTTTATCAGAACCCTTGAATGTAAAAATATTTTCCCAATTTATTGCTTCCCTTCTAATGTTGTCTGCATTAGTTTTGCTTGTATAAAATGTTTTAGCTTTATATAATCAAAATTATCTATTATGTGTTCAATAATAAACTCCAGTTCTTTTTTGGCCACAAATTTCTTCCTTCTCCACGGATCTGAGAAGTAAACTATCCTTTGTTCTTCTAATTTGCTTATAACATCACTCTTTATGTCTAAATCATGAATCCATTTAAACCTTCTCTTGATATATGATGTTAAATGTGCATCAATGCTTAGTTTCTGCCATAGTAGTTTCCAATTTTCCCAGCAGTTTTTGTCAAATAGTGAGTTCTTTTCCCAAAAGCTGGAGTCTTTGGGTTTGTCAAACATTAGATTACTATAGTCATTGACTATTTTGTTTTGTGAACCTAACCCATTCCACTTATCAACTGATCTATTTCTTAGCCAGCACCAAATGGTTTTGATGACTGCTGCTTTATAATATAGTTTTAGGTCTGGCACAGCTAGGCTACCTTCATTGGCAATTTTTTTTTTCATTAATTCCCTTGAAATTTTTGACCTTTTGTTCTTCTAGATGATCTTTGTAATTACTTTTTCTAAATCTATAAAATGATTTCTTGGGAGTTTGGTATGACACTGAATAAGTAGATTAATTTAGGTACTATTATCACTTTTAATTATATTTACTTAGCCTACTCATGAGCAGTTGATATATTTCCAGTTGGCTAGATCTGAAAAGTGTTTTGAAGTTGTTTTCATATAAGTTCTCTACTTTGCCTTGGCAGACAGACTCCCACATATTTTATATCATTGACAGTAATTTTAAATAAAATTTCTCTTGCTATTGGACTTTGGTAATATGTAATATATTATATATATATATATATATATACATATACATATATATATATACATATACATATATACGTATATATAATAAATATATAAAATCAAATAATATATAAAAATGTTAATGATTTATAAGGATTTATCTTGTATCCTTCAACTTTGCCAAAGTTGTGGGTTATTTCTAGTAGTTTTTTAGTTGATTCTCTAGGGTTCTCTAAGTATATCATCATATTATCTGCAGAGTAATAATTTGGTCTCCTCATTTACTATTCTAATTCCTTTAATCTCTTCTCTTATTTCCAAAGCTAACATTTCTCATACAATGTTGAATAGTAATAATGATAGTGGGCAACTTTGTTTCATTCCTGATCTTATTGGGTATAATTTATTCCTATACTCTCTAGTGTTTTTAATAGGAATGGGTGTTGGATTTTATCAAATGTTGAGATAATCATATGGTTTTTGTTAATTTGGTTATTGATATAGTCAGTTATGCTAATAGTTTTTCTAATATTGAATTATTCCTGGTATAAATCCTGCTTGGTCATGGTATATTATCCTGGGGATAACTTTCTGTAGTCTCTTTGCTAATATTTTATTTAAGATTTTTGCATCAATGTTCATTAGAGAAATTGGTCTATAATTTTCTTTTTCTCTTTTCACCCTACCTGATTTAGGAATCAGCACCATTCTGTGGCTTAAAAGAAATTTGGTAGGGCTCCTTTCCTTATTTTTTTCAAATAGTTTGCATAATATTAGAATTAATTTGTCTTTAAATGTTTGTTAGAATTCATATATAAATGCATCTGGCCCTGGAGATTTTTTTCTTAGGGAGTAGATTAATAGCTTGTTTTATTTCTTTTTCTAAAATGGGACTATTTAATTAATTTTTCCTCTTCTGTTAATATGGACAATCTATATTTTTGTAGCTATTCCTCCATTTCCCTTAGATTATCAAATTTATTGACATATAGTTGGGCAATCTAATTTCCTCTTCATTGGTGGAAAGTTCTCCCTTTTCATTTTTGAAAATAACAATTTGACTTTCTTCTTTCCTTTTTCTAATCAAATGTATCTATTTTGCAGTTTTTTTCCCAAAAAGCAACTTTTAGTTTGATTTATTAATTTAATAGTTTTCTTACTTTCGGTTTTATTAATCTCCCCTTTTATTTTCATAATTTCAAATTTGGTATTTAATTGATGTTTTTTAATTTCTTCTTTTTCTAGCTTTTTAAATTACAAGCCCAATTCATTGATCTTCTCTTTCTCTATTTTATGGAAGTAAGCATCTAGAGATATAAAATTTCCCCTAATAACCACTTTGGCTGCATCCCACAAATTTTGGTATGTTCTCACATTATTGTCATTCTCTTGGATGAAATTATTCATTGTGTTTATGATTTGTTGTTTCACCCCACTCATTTTTTAGAATTAGATTATTTAATTTCCAATCGATTTTTGGTCTATTTTCCCCTGGCCTTTTGTTGCATATAATTTTTATGGCATCATGATATGAAAAAAATGCATTTACTATTTCTGTTTTTCTGCATTTGATTTTGAGGTTTTTATGCCCTAATATTTGGTCAATTTTTGTGTAGGTTTCATGTACTACAGAGAAAAATATATATTCCTTTCTGTTTCCATTCAATTTTCTCCAAAGGCCTATCATTCCTAATTTTTCTAGTATTCTAGTTATCTCCTTAACTTCTTTCTTATTTATTTTGTGGTTTGATTTATCTCATTCTGAGAGAGCAAAGTTGAGATCCCCCACTAGTATAGTTTTGCTGTCTAATTTTTTCTTGCAGCTCTCTTAACTTCTCCTTTAGGAATTTGGATGATATACCATTTGGTGCATATTATGTTTAGTATTGACATTACTTCTTTTATCTATAGTACCTTTAAGTAGGATGTTGTTTCCTTCCTTATCCCTTTTAATTAGATTTATTTTTGCTTTTGCTTGATCTGAGATCAGGATTGCTACCTCTCCTTTTTTTTTTTTTTAAACTTCAGCTGAAGCATAAAAAATTCTGCTCCCTTTTACCTTTCTGCTTTAAATGTATTTCTTGTAAACAACAAATTGTATGATTCTAGCTTTTAATCCAGCATACTACCTACTTCCATTTTATGAGAGACTTCATTCTATTCACATTCAATAAAATTAATAACTTTGTATTTCCTGCCATCATATTTAGCCCCAGTTATACTTTTCACTATCCTTTCCCTCTTTCCCTTTTCTCCATATTTTGTTACTGACTATCCTCTCCCTCAAACATCCCTTCCTTTTGCAACCTCTCCCCCTTTCTTATATCTTTCCTCTTCTACTTCTGTTCTTCCTTTTATTAGCCTCCATCCTTCCTTTCCCTTTTCCCCTTCCACTTCCCTCTAGGCTGAGACAAGTTTCCGTGAAGCTAAATGTGCCTGATATTCTCTCTTTGAGACAAATCTGATGAGAGTAAGATTCATACAATGCTCATTCCCCTCCCCTCTTTCCCTCAATTGCAATGGGTCTTCTTTTGCCTCTTCATGAGATGTAATTTACCCCATTTTAACTCCATTTTCCTCTTCCAGTAGAATCACCTTTCTTCTAGCTTCTTTTTTATATCATCAGAATAAAATCTAATTATACCTGGTCCCTCTAAGCATACCCAAAACAGAGATACAGACCTTAAACATATCATCTTCCCCATATAGGAATATAAGCCTTTTAACTTCTAAAAGAAAGTTATTTTTTTCCTTTTAACCTTTTTATTCTTCTCTTGAGACCTGTATTTGAAGATCAAATTTTCTATTCAGTTCTGATTGTTTCAGAAATAAAGTTGCCTATTTCATTGACTATCCATCTTTTCCTCTGAAAGATGATGCTCAGTTTTGCTGGATAATTGATTCTTGGTTGCAATCTAAATTTCTTTGCTTTTCGGAATATCAGATTTCTTGCCCTTCAACCCTTTAAAGTGGAAGTTGCTAGATCCTGGGTAATCCTGATTGTGGCTCCTTGATATTTGAATTGTTTCCTTTTGGATGCTTGCAATAATTTTCTCCTTGATTTGACAATTCTGAAATTTAGCTATGATGTTCCTTGGAGTTTTCATTTTGGGGTCTCTTTAAGGAGGTGATTACAGAACTCTTTCAGTGGCTATTTTACCCTCTGGTTCTAGGACATCTAGGTAGTTTTCCTTGATGATTTCCTAAAAGATGATGTCTAGGCTCTTTTTTTCATCATGGTTATCAGGAAGTCCAGTAATCCTTAGATTTTCTCTCCTATATTTATTTTCTAGGAGATTTGTTTTTCCAATGAAATATTTTACATTTTCTTCTCCTCCTCCTCCTCCTTCTCCTCCTCCTCCTCCTCCTCCTTCTTCTTCTTTGATTTTGTTTGACTGATTCTTGAAGTCTCATTGAGTCATTCACTTCCATTTGTTCAATTCTAATTTTTAGTGAATTATTTTCTTCAATTAGCTTTTTTATCTCCTTTTGCATTTGGCCAATTTAATTTTTAAAATGAAGTGTTTTGTTCTTTGCATTTTTTTTCCATTTCAAGATTGTTTTTTATTTAATTTTAATTGATTTCTTTTTCATATCTATTTTGCAAGGAGTTACATACTTTTTCCATTTCATCAAGTCTACTTTTTAAGAAATTTTCTTCAGATAATTTCTGATTTTCTTTTTTCATATCCTCTTGCAAATATGTCTTCCCCCCATTTTCTTCTAATTCTTTGAAGATCCCTTTTGAATTCTTCCAAGAGAGCCTTGTGAAGTGGGGACCAACTCATATCACCCTTTGGGGCTTCATCTAGAGCTTATTTGCCTTTAGGATCTTCAGGGTTTGAGGTTTGTTCTCTTTTTCTATAAAAGCTGTCTATGGTCAGAGTTCTTTTTGCTTTTTTGCTCATTTTTTTTTAAATTTGAGGTCTGCTCTTAAGGCAAAGGGGCAATAGCCACTTCAGTTTGCCCTGAGGCCAGTGCTGCTGACTGAATACCAGTGCTGGGTAGGTGGGGACCTGGCCCCATATTCTTTGGGGCTCAGTGGCTTACAATCTGCTTTTTTTTCCTTTTGGGTGTCTCACAGCAAATCTACTTGCTTGCAACTAGGACAGAGTAATCTAAGAGCTTCACACTACATTTTCTAGTGCACAGAAGCTGCAATGCCCTGGCTCCCCACCTCAGCCCCTTGCCCCAGGCTCTCTGCTCTGTAGTCTGGGCTCAGCAGCCTCTCCTCCTGTCCAATTAAAATAGTCCTTTTCTAAAATTCTTCCAAAATATCTTCTTCTGGAAATTTATTGTACTCAAAATATTTGTGGGTTTTTGTCCAAAACCAGTTCAGAGGCTATATCTGCTGTTAATTTGAGGTATTGTTCAGAGGAGCTCAGATACAGATGTGTCTACTCTCTGCCATCTTGGCTTCACCCCTCCTCCAATCCAATTTTCAAGCCATATTGGTCCTTGTGGAATATATTCTACATACTCTGAGTTCTAATAAAGGTGGCCTACTTGCTGTTCTCATACACAGGATACTACATTTTCACTTCTGTCCTGTATGTTTACACTGTCTTCCATGCCAAAAATGTCCCTTTTTTATCCTATACTTTTGCCTCTTGAATCCTGACTCCCTTCAAATCTCATCTCAAAAACTACATTCTATATTCTATGATAGTCTATTCCTCACCTCCTGAAAGAATTAATTGTATTATTTTGTATATTGTTTGGACTTTCTTATCTGTGTATGTATTGTACTTCCTCTCCCCAAATAGTTCTGTGAAAGCAGGACTGTTTCAATTTTATCTCTAACATCTAGTCTAGTATCTAGAATATATAGCAGATATATCTTGAAGAATTGTTGAATTTAATTTATTTTTTTATTTTAAAATTTCTTTTAAAAATTATGAATTGAAACATCAAAAAATTAACATTTCTATGTACAAAGAAATGCCAAAAAAGAACTACATAAAATCATGAATTCCTATTATGTATGACATTTTAAAATAAAATTTTAACACTAGTACCAGCACTTTATTGCTTGTTTTTTTCTCCCTTCTAACTTCTTTCTTTCTTCTACGAATTTAAAAAATTTCATTAATACCTTTTCTTTCTTTCTTCTTAATATCATTATCATGATACACTCACTTTACCCCTGTCACATCTCCCCACCTATACCTTTTAAAAAGCCCTAAAAAGAAGTATAACTAAATTTATAAGTTGGCCATATGTGAAGATGAAAGACCTTCAATTCATGATCTTTTTGCCAAGATGTGAGAAATATGCTTCATCACCATTAGAGGTAGTGATTGGCCATTGCATAGATGAATTGTATTCAGATGAAGATTAACTCTTCTTTCTACTATTTTTTTTTAACCAGGAAAGGAACTCTTAATTCAGGATTCAGAGAGTCCTAAGGGATTGTGGACAGATTTGGGGTGGTTCCATTGTTTTTTAATGTTTGCATAACTATCTTTCAAAATAATGGTTTCCTTTGTAATCCTAAATATTTTGTTATGTGTATTTATAGTAAATACTGCTTTGACTCATTATTCTACTACATCTCCCTCACAAGATTCTAGAAGGTACTTTTTTTTTAGGGAGTTAGGATAACTTAAAACTTCACTAGTTGTATTTCTTTCAATCTAAATCACCAATGAGTGACTGGCAATCTAGTTTTCAAATGATCAATTACAATCAATTTGTTTTTTAACAAAGGAATATTTCCTTTGAAGATATAACCTGAACAAAAATACAAAGATTTCCCTCCACACACACACACCTCAGAGGCACATCCCTTTCTATGTCCACTTAGGAGAGTGTACTCACTCAATGCAGTTTCTACATGGCACTGTTCAAAACCAGAAACCTTGCTCATCTGACCTTTTAAAATTCATGAAATCACAGTATCTGTTCCCTTCACTTAAGAACAAATGCTGAGACATTTGTCAGTCTTGTTTCTCATAGCATTGTTTCTCACTGATTATTGCCAGGAAAAAAAAAAAAAACTTTAAACCAAGAGAAGAGATGCAACTTAAAGAGAGCAGAGGATATCATCAGTTTCCCTTGCACAACTGCAACCAATTAAAGAGACTGTCATTGACCATATGGTTAGTGGATCAGAAACAATTACAGAATGTCAATGCCTGCTCCTAATTGTCTCCAACACATTTGCATTTCACATCATCCCAACTCTTTTGGAAATAGGCTCTCCAATTTCTTCTATATGGGGAGCAGGTTTACAGGGATCCTATGCATGTGACAACCCCCCCAAACTTAACTTCACCAGACTCCTCCTGTTCTTAACACAGAAAGGAAACGATTAAAAACCCTGCCTCAGAGGAAAATATCATTAATGTAAAAAACTGACTTGTTCTAGGGACCTATCATTTGCCACTTCCAATCTATGGGCTAAAAAAAACCCCCACCCACTCCCTTGAATTCAATTTCTTCCTTTGTAAAAGGAACAACATGGATATCAGTCACAGAACCAAAAAAATGCAATTGGAAGGGACTTTGAAAGTAAAATAGTACAACTCATGTCTGATCAAGAATTGTCCCTTTTACATCCTCAGAAGATACTCATTCAGAACTTCATTTAAAGATTTTTAGTGAGTGTGAATACATTATGTCCTCATATGTCATGAATTTGAGGCTTATAGTTGCCATTCTCTGAGTGTCCGGTCTCTTCCAATTCTAAATTCTATGGTTCAATGCTTTTCCTAGTGACCACATGCTCTTTCTTTCCTGCCCACAAAGTATGCATATTTACAATCCAAAGTTTAAACACTGCTGTTCTGAAACCCTTGATTCATGGAGTATTATACTTAATGGAACTAATCTAGATTATTTGAGCAGTGAGTTCATTCTGCTCATTTCACAAGTGTTTGCTCTCTCTGAGTTTCTTTACTAGGTATATAGACAATAACTTTCTCTCCCTTCCTCTCTCCCTCCTTTCCTCTTTTCCTTCCCTTCCTCTTCTCTATCCCTCTAGGATAAATAGCACAATTGTACACTTTGTCTCGGGTTTACTTGTTTATGACACAGAGTTTACTAAAATAATTTTTGGAAACTCTAGGTTAGAAAATTAGCTGGATAAGTGGAGAATGGGAAAGAATGATCAAAACTGACATAACATTTATACTACTTCAGAGCTTTAAAAGTGGTTCATTAGAGGTAGAAGAAACCTTAGAGTTTTCAGTCTTACCCCCTCATTTTACAGAAGAACAAATTAAATTCCAGTGAGATGAATAATTTGTCCAAAGTTACATAGTAAGTAGGAGAATCAGGACTTGAATATGGACAGTTTGTGTCATTGTTCTTTCTTTCAAATTGCTCATTATAAGATGTGAAGAAATGATCCATCTGTTGCTACATCAGAATGGAGGACATATGCCAAAGCAGACAAAAATCCATAGTACTTTATACTGTAGCCTACATTGCCCTGGTTGCAAGCTTAATTAATATTGGTTTTAATTTTCTAAGACATAAAAAATTTTCTTGGATGCCAATGGAATTTGCTTTTTTCATGTAGAACTGTTACCATGATTCAGAAATATCATTGCCATCAGGGGGAAAAAAACAAAGTTTTTTGTCTTCTCCTTAAAATACTAGATGGGCCATGTACAGAAAGAACATGCTTTATCACTGGATTTATTTTGTTAATAGTTTCACATATAAAGTACTTCACATGCATGAATGATTTTGTTACCATGTTTTTAAAATAGTTATATTTAGTTTTTATAATCACTTTAATTTCTGCAAATATGCCTTCACGCTTCTCCACTTACCATTCTTTAAAACAAAAACAAAAAACCCAGGGAGGGGGGGAAGCAATTCATTAAAAGCAACTAACACATCTGATAAAATCTTCTATAACTATAGTAGTCTTCTACCTTTGTAAACAAAGGAGGGATATAAAAAGGAAATTGAGAGATATGAAGTCCATCAAGGCTTGGATGAGCATCATGGTGCTGAGTACAGAAATAACCATTTTCTTCTAGAAAGATTTGTCTGTTTCATGGAGATGAAACCAGGAAGGGCAACAGATGCAAGATGGTGTGTTATCAGATAGACTGTCTTAAGGACGGGCACTATCTTATGCCTTTTTTTCTTCAGTTCTTAGCATAGTTTTTCAAAGAGGCACATATGCTTTGCTTAATAAATGTTAGATGACTAATTGATAATCTTTGCCTCAATTTCCTCATCTATAAGATGCAAGGTCACTTATATAAACTGATTCACACCAAAAGAAGCAGAACCAGGGACATAGCATGCACGATGACTATAACAATGTGAATGGATGGGAAGAATGAAGGAAAGGAAAAAGAAAGGAAGAGAAAGGAAAATACTGAATATTGAGTAATTATAATATTTAAGAAACTTGATTCTAAGAAGAATTAAGAAAATATATATCCCTCCTTTCTTTATAGACTGTAAGTATGGAATATTGCATATTCTAGCATTTTCAGTTGATGTTGGTTGTTTTTAATGAATTGCTTCCCCCTCCTTTTTTGTCTTTGTTTTAAAGAATGACTTGGTAAGTGGAGAAGTATGAAGACATATTTGCAGAAATTAAGATGATTTTCCAATCATCTTAATATAACAATTTTTAAAGGTAGCAAGAATCACTTGTGCATAGAAAGTACTTTATATATGTAAACTATAAACAGAATAAATCCTGTGATAAAGCATGTTTTTTAATATATATATATATATATATATATATATATATATATATATATATATATATATGAGCCCACCTAAGTATTTTAAAAAGATAAACTTTAAGGTTCTTTCCCCTGATGGTGAAGCTTTTTCTGAAGTATAGTAACCTTTCTACACTAAACAATTCCTCTCAATGCCTTCCTTTTAAAATTTTTTTCAATAGTATTTGTTTTCAAATATATGTAAAAATAGCTTTCAATATTTATTTTTTGTAAGACTTTGTGTCCCAAATTTTTCTCCCTACCTTCATTACTTCCCCCTTACCCAAGACAACAAGTAATTTAATATAAATTAAATATGTACAATTTTTAAAAACATGTTTCCATATTTGTCATGTTGTGCAAGAAAAATCAGACCAAAAACAGAAAAAAAACATGAGAAAGAAAGAGACAAGTAAAAAGTGAAAATACGATGCTTTGATCCATGATTTAGTCTCCATAGTTCTCCCTCTGGATATGAATGGCATTTTCTATCCTAAGTCTATTAAAATTGTCTTGAATTACTGCATTGTTGAGAAGAGCCACATTCTTCATAGCCTTCATAGTTGATCATCACATAATCTTGTTATTGCCTTGTACAATGTTCTCTTGGTTCTACTCACTTCACTCAGACTCAATTCATTTAAGTCTTTCTAGGCTTTTCTGAAACCAGTCTGCTCATCATTTCATATAAAGAAATAATATTCCATTATTTTCATATACAATAACTTATTCAGCCATTCCCCAACTGATGGACACCCACTCAATTTCTAGTTCCTTGACACTACAAAAAGGGCTGCTACAAACATTTCTGTACACATGGGTCCTTTTTCCTCTTTTATGATCTCTTTGGGATTCAGACCTAGTAGAGATACTATTGATCAAAGGGTATGTCTAGTTTAATAGCTCTTTGGGCATAGTTCCAAATTGCTCTCCAGAATAGTTGAATCATTTCACAACTCTACAAACAATGCATTAATGTCCTAGTTTTCTTTCAGTGCTTTCTTTTATAAAGGACAAAAGTGATTCTTTCAGATCTGCTGCCCTGTTTGATTTGTTAAAGAACTTCTCCATCTAACTTGTATATGTCCAGGGTCACATTGAACTGAAGTCCTTTTATTATAAATCCATTATGATTTTTTTTTCATTTTTATTTTTTCATTCTTTCTTTTTGGTCTGATTTCAGTTGTGGGTCAGTTTTTATTTATGATTTCAGCAGTGTAAGACATTCTTACAGTAAAAACTCTAAATTGATATGGGCAACTCCTCTTTAAGTTATATAGTTGTAGAGGATTTTGTGCCAAAGGCATGACTTAAAATTATGTTTATTCCAAGGCTGAAACTCTTTCCATTTTGCTATGTTGCCACTCATATTAGTACTATTATTATTATATTATTTCTTGATTTTAGCTATACTAGTCAGATTATGAGTATAAAAGAATATGACACAAGGGAAATGGCAAAGACTTGTCATCAGCAGAGGATAAGTTGCAAATCCAAGATCTAACACTATATATTTATGTATGCCTCTGAACAAGTCACTTAAGCTCCCTAAGTATCATTTTTCTCACTTATAAAATGGAGATAGCAATACTTACAGCACTATTATTTTTTGTTCAGTCATTTCTCCATTGATGGGTACTCTCCTAATTTCTAGTTATTTGTTACCACACATAAAAAGAATTGCTGTCTAGAACTTTTTCTTCTTTTTTGGCAGTACAGATCTACTATCACAGTTATGGGTCAATATGCATTGTTTAGTAACATTTTAGTTCTATATTGAAATTACCTTTTGGAATAGCTGAACCAATCCATAACATCCCCCAACAGTGCATCAATGTCTGTTCCTGGTTATTTCATGTAATTTTTGTGAGGATGAGGTACTTATAAAGTGCTTTGTAAACCATATAGTACTATATTAAAATAAGCTATTATCTCTTGCTATGATTAAGAGGGAGATGTTAAATAACTGTAAATAATAATTATAAATAAATAGTATTATTTGATATTAATTTTCTTGGGTGTGAAAGTTATATTTAGCACAATCTATTTAAATTCTACAACAGGAAATACTATATAACTAGGTATAGATGGGAGTTCTACTGTGTGAAGGCTGTGATTAACAAGACAAACACATTTTGTGCTGCTGCTAACTCACTTTCTAATTAAATCTTTCTCTGAGTTCAAAAGGCAGTGTAGGCTATGAATGGGCACCGAGATATTGCTAAAATTAAAGAAATTTTAAAACTTGATGCAGTGTCCGCACCCTAGTCTTAAGCAGGAATCATCCTTTTTTGAGGGGTTTTCTTTTTCTCTATTAATTTTATGGCTTAAACACATCATAGTTAATGGTCTATACTTGAATACAAGTTTAAAATAGCATAAGAAAATAATATTAAACTCAAGTTATAGCACTTACCAGAAGATATATAGTTGAAGGGGATTTTGTTCCTTCACACATATCTAACTTCCATTAATAGGAGGGAAACTGGGCAGGAAAAGTCAGTTTTTATAGAAGAACAGGGTGAAGGAGATTTCTCCAGTTAGTCCTTTAAGGAAGTAGGAAAATATGGGCCCAATAGTTTGGATTTGCTATTTTTAATTTGCTATTTTTAATTCAGCCTGTCCTTGAAATCTTTTGCAGTCTTATCTCCCTGGACTGTTTCTCCTCTCATATAATCTGATATTCTGGTCCTATCTTCTAATCTGACACTCAATTTACATCATCAGGGGCTTGTGTTCCATCTCCTTTTCTAACTAGCTTGTTGGAAGGAGTAGGATCAGGACACACATTTTCCTTCTTCTATTTTATCTTAGTTATGTGGCTTCTCTCTCTCAAGTTCCTTTAAGACTAGAAGAACCAGAGGCTTTTCTGTGACACCTGTGTATATTCTAACCAGTGGTCTTCCCTGATCTCTGTAATAATGTTCCTAGACAAGATGAACAAATATAAACTGTGATCATCTGTAAGCATGATCCTATTTTTCCTTAACATAAGACACACACATATCCCACATTTTGTTAATTTTGCAAGGAGAGAAGAATCTTTAACTGTTCAGTCAGATAGCTATAGAATTGCCCAGCAATGTCTTTTTGGAAAGTGAAGGAGCAGAGTACTAAATATTGACCCTATCAAGGAAAACAAATACAGAAGGAAAGGAGTTGGAGTTGTATTTTTTAGAGTTATTCATTCTGGTGCATAGGCCATGCTCAACAGAAGTATATTTCTTTTTTACAAAACTTGACATAGATTGCAAAAATTCTATACTTTACCTCCTGCTGCCAAAGTATAATACTAAATGCAATCAATAATTTTGAATGGATTTTGGTTTTTTAAGTATAAAAATGCTAGAAGGGTTCAAAAATACTTTTACCACCCGGGGGAAAAGCATCAAAGTTTATTGTCTTCTTGAAATATTTAGCTGGATCATTTATAAAAGAAGCTTTATTTCTAGATTTTTTCTTACCTCCAAACCCATTTTACAACATGATTGTTAGCATTTTAATCATATTTTCTGATTTTCAAAGGTTTATAGTTATTCTTTAAAATGTGTTCACAGATGAAATATGACACCTAAGGTTTCAACAAAGTAACACTTAGGCTTTTCATTTCTATAAAGTTAACTTCAGAAACTTCCTTTTGGTTGGTTTTTTGATTGCCAGGGAACCATAAAAATATTTCATTTCATGATTTCTTAAGCGTCACATCAAATCTTGGTAAGTGATTTTGACAGATAAGATCAAATGGAGGGAAACATCATAGCTATTGACCATAAAAATTCTTATCAAGTATATATTAATTTTTCTTTAAAAATTTTCTAAGCAATATCATGTGTATAAATAGGGTTGAATGACAAAATAATGTTATTTAACAGGTAATAAAAGGTGTGATATGAGGACTTTCATCCCCAAATACCTTTTTTACTCTATAACATAGTACTAGAAATTTCTTTTATCAAAAAGTCATTCTAAAAAGCATTGTCTTTTTCTAGGAATTTTTATACATGCATTGTCTGGGGAAGGGTGACTTATGAAGAGAGACAGCCCTAGAAAATGGAAAGAACACTTTGTTTTAGTCAGAAAATGAACCTGAGTCATAGTTCAGTTATAAATGAACTATGGGACCTTGGGCAAGACAATTCATCTGTTTGAGATTCTCTATCTGCCAAATGAAGGGTAGACTTGATGACCCTAAGGTCCTTATAATGCTAAATCAATGATCCAAGGACTCTCTGAACAAGTTTCTTTCTTTATAAAATAAATATAATAATACTTGCCTGAATAACCACAAATCAATTGGGTATTGCTTAATTGATTTTTATATATCAAGAATTCCCCCTTTTCACCATAACTTTATATTGTATTTTCTTTTAAGCAAATTAGCTAATTGGTTTATTTTATTGGACTTTTAAAAATTTCAATTCAGTTTTTCATATCGTCCCAGTTTTAGCTTTGTTTTTATTTTTGTGGATCATTTCCTTGATTTTCAGAATTATTTTTGCACTTATTTTGTAGTTATTTATTCCATAGATTTTAAAAAAGTTATATATTCAAATCATTGATTTTTTTGTTTTTTGTTAAAGTAAATATTTAGACATGTTTTCCCCTAAAGACTGTTTTACTGTAATCAGATAAACTTTAACATATTTTCTCCATTATAATTTTTAATATAATTATGATTTATTTTGTCACATTAATTATTTAGACTTTTAAAAATTTAGTTTCTATTTGTCTTAATCATTTCTTTTAATTTTAATTATTTATTATAATATTTATTGTATTATGGTTTGTAAACAATATCATTTTTCTACTTTTCTGGATTTGTTTATGAGTCTTTATGGACTAACATATGGCCTGCTTTTATAAAAATGCCATGTCAAACAATAGAATATATAAACACTTAATTTCCATTTGAGTAATTGTAAAATACTCTGTTGAGATAATTTGTTTATTTTTATGTTAAAATTTTTTGAAGAACATTGTTTTTCTGTTTAATTTTCTGTTGTTTGGCCAGTTTTTCCTTTAAGTATTTAGATCCTAAGGCCATTTGGTTCATGTGTGTTTAATATTGCTTTTGGAAAATTATCTTGGCATACTTAATCAAAATAAAGTATTTTTTAAACCAGAAAGCTTTAGAGTTTAACAATCACATTTCTGGATATATTGAATATAGAGTTCCTTTTAGGCAACTCTTTTAAATTTGCTCTCTGATTCCAATAATTCTGAATGGATTTTGTCTAATGGAGTAAGATTTTTCTCTCTTCTTTTTTTAAGCTTCTCTAAGCTCCCAGAAGAGCTCTAATTTTATTTCTTTACTCATGTCCGTGTGTGTGTGTGTGTGTGTGTGTGTGTGTGTGTGTGTGTCCCTTTCTCCTTCCCTCCTAAACTTTTCTTGGCTTTTCAATTCATAACTTACTATTACAACAATTTCTTACTCGAGATTTCTAAGTGACAGTGGAGGGCTGCTTCCAGTTATATGGGGTTCTCTATCCTCAGACTGAGGCAGGATATTAGGCAATCCTAGTATATTTCAATTGAGATATGCTTTCCTCTAAGGAATGCTTATGTGCAATTAAATAATTTTGATATATCTATCTATTATTTCTGTAATTTATCTATACTATTTATGATTATATTATTTGTTTTCATTTGTCTAAACCCTTTCTTTTACTTTGTTTTTGGTAATAATTTTTATTGCATTATGATTATAGATTATTGACTTACTCTTCTCTGTGCAGTTTCATATTGCTTAGACATACATATATAATCATGGCCATTTGGTAATATATGCCTAGATGGGCTGAGGGCTGGAATACCTGTTGAGCTGAGTGAGCATGGCCTCTGGAGAGCACTGGGTGAATAGATGGTGAACTGGGTCACTGTTGCCCAGTTCACCACTTAGATGGAGTTAATACCAAGCAAGTATTTTGTCTTTTCCCATTAGAGAAAGGTCAGTAATGAGCCAAGAAATAGCAGTTATTATCCTTCTACAACCACTACTATTTTGCCTTTTTGTTTTTAATCAGAATTATTTTGTTTTACATGTTTTCCTCCTATACTATTTTTTAAAATGTGTTTCTTTTAAAATAATTTCCTATTTTTGGTGTGGAACTTTTAGAGAGAATTGAATTTAGCCAAAACCTTTTCACAATGATGTTACATCATGTTTCTCTTAATATCATTTTCCCTCTCAATGATAGTAAATAGCTGTAAATTATAAAATATCACCTCTACAAGGAATCACATTTTCAGTTGATCTTAGATGCAATAAATCTTTGCATTTGGTTGAGGTAGGTAGACTTTACCAACAGTGATTTTTGTGCAAGAAGTGATGTAAAAGACATCATCTGGAAAATGATGACCACCAAAAAATGTTGGGATGGACACATGTCAGAAACAAAGGATAACAGATAGACAAACTAAGTGCTGTTCTAGAATAAATGGAATGTTAAATATTGAGGATGATATTGGGTAAGTAAATCCTCTGGGGATTTTTCTGTGTCTGAATTGGACTGGTTGATTGTTGTTATCACTTCCAATTATAAAATGCTGTGATTTATAGGAAGGCATGGATGAAAATTGTTTAGAATAAGAAAGTGTCAATAGGTTCATGGTACCCACTTGTCATGGCTCACACCAATGAGGTAATGACGTTTTTGGAGAATAGAAATATACTCCCCCATGAATCCTCTTTGTCAAGGACCTTAAATATTTTCCTAAATATATCTTTTCCAAAATAATTAGGTTCTCCTTTAAACTTCCTGATATTAATATTTTAAATATGATTCTCATTCAGGAATTTGAATAGGAATGCCTAAAAGAAAGAGGCAGCATGACATAGATAAGACATGGAGCCAAAAAAACCTAGATATGAAATCTGTCCCCCATACTATCTGGGTTACTATGGACAAGGCATTTAATTTTTCAGTCTTACTTTCCTCATCTGTAGAATGGAGATTGTAGGATTCTTGTGAGACTTAAATGAGATAACATATATGCTGTTTTAAAGTGCTCTGTTAGTGTCAGCAATTACTAAAAGAGACAAAATTAGTCTGAGAGGCACTTAATTTTATTTTCCTCTGGTTGCCTCAAAGATGTTAGGAACACAGTAACATTTTGTTTGCTTTTGTTCTTGATTGTTTTTCTTCTAATTAACCTGAAAAGCTGGACATATCAACCTCAGTGCTACATTTCTTTTATCTTTCTGCCAAATTGAACCAGTCTAGCTGCTATTCTATTTATAGGTTTTAGTGATGGTCGAACATTAAGGGGTTTTCTTTCAAAATGACCTCAACCTATTGTCAAGAAAATATTTATCATTTATCACTTATTAGTATAATTTAAACCTAGTTTTCTCTGGCTAGAATTGTCTAATCCACAGAACTTATTGTAGAAGTCAGGCTCCCCTTTGAGATGCTCTAGGGTAGTTACATGGTTGAAAGGAGTACTTAGATTCCACTTAGTGTTTCTTCTGGATGCATTGACATTTTATTTTGGGTCTAATTCCCCAAATTAGCTTGACTTACCTGCTGATATATACCTCAAATTGCTTTTTATTTGGAGACTACCTACAGCCTTTGGGAGATAAATCAAGCAAATGTCCTTATGCCCTTGTCAGAGACTCAAGGAAGGAGCCATCCTATTTTCAGCTCTCCCCTCTACCAAAACATAAATTTCTTTCTAAAATAATTTCAGATTTGGGGTCTTGTTCATATGGGTAATATTATGGACTAGCTAGAGAGAGAGAGAGAGAGAGAGAGAGAGAGAGAGAGAGAGAGAACCATTCATATGTGAAACCAAGATACAGGATCACTGAGATATCCATTGCTGACACTTCAAGCTGTAACATCTAATTATAGTGTGTATGAAGGCCCCCAAGACCATTTTTTTTCTTTAGCTGTCCGAGATTTGTACTGTCTGCAATTGTGTAGCAAAATATCAACTTTTAAATAGGCTGACTACCAAAGGGGAGGAAAAAATCTTCTTTGTTTATATTCTTTCAAGATGGGAGGATTTGGGAGCATATTCTGGGTACTAAACATGCTAAAATCTGTCTTGAAGACCAGGTCTACTTGGCTGCCTGAGAGCCCATGTCATTTAGCTAAAAGCTTTCTATTGTCTCAGCATGCCCCCAACTGGCAGACGGGGCTTAGGATTTTGGGGAATAAGAATTCTGCAGATTTCAAATCTCCTTTTAATGCCTTTGGACATGGCATCAAAAAGAAGGAAAATAACAGTCCTCTCCTGCACAGCATCAATGATAATAATCCCCTGGCCACCAACCTTGAGACACTCCTCAAATTTTGGCTACATAATCTTTGGCTGTTTTATTAGAAACTTGCTGTGCAGACAATTAGTCATTTCTTTGGGGGAATGGACAGTCCATTTGGACACAATTTATTGGCTTCATGCAGTGGTGCTTTACTTTAGTTCGAATCAGTATTTTCCCATATTCCTTTTTCTTTCCTTCCCCTTTCAATGCTATAAATCATATGAATGTATGAATTTAGGAATGATATTAGTTATGGTTGAAGTCAAATTTGCTGCCTAATCCCATGATCTCTCTGACCACTGCAGCCTGACATCTTAGGTAGGCTACATTGTTTGTTGGTCCTAGAAGCTTCTAGAAGAGCTTAAACTAGTGATATACTGCCTCATCATTCTGATTGGGGCCTGATGTAGGCAGACCAGGTCTCATTTGGGCAGTGTGTGAACCCTACTTGAAACACAAATATTAAATGAATATGTCATTCCCTTGACTCATTAATTTGGTTGGTTAATTTATTTTTAAGTATGCTAAGGTGGGTTTTCCCTGTGCCTGTCAAATACACATACCAAGAAAGAAGGTCCTCCTTGATTCTAATTTTTTCTGATGAAAACTTAAAGGCAAGTGTGTGTGTGTGTGTGTGTTGTTGTTGTTGTTGTTGTTGTTGTTGTTGTCAAGCAAACCATGATATTGATGAGGAAACCCCAAAACTCTTAAAACCTCCTGGGATTCTGACTCGGGGATCTGCCCCACCCCAAGCACAAACAGTTTTTTCCTTACCTAAAAACCCATTAAATTCTATTCAAATTCTTTTTTTTTCTTTCTTTCTTTCTTCCCCCCCCCCCAGGCTGGGGTTAAGTGACTTGCCCAGGGTCACACAGCCAGGAAGTGTTAAGTGTCTGAATCCAGATTTGAACTCGGGTCCTCCTGAATTTAAGGCTGGTGCTCTATCCACTGCGCCATATAGCTGCCCCAAAATTCTATTTAAATTCTAACCCTGGCTGAAGCTCAAGCAAGAAACCAACTTGGGACTCTACCCACGGGCCCCTTCAGATGGTTCAAAGCCCCCTCCCCCAATTAAAAGGGCTAAATTGGAGTCCACTCTTTGCAGAAGTCCCAAACATGGCATCCTTACTCCAGTCATGTCAAAGATTTCTGCCCACCGGAGCCACTGTGGCTCTGGTGTCTTCCTACCTTTTAATCTTACTTCCAAACCCCATAATAAACCTCTTTTATAAATCTAGGTTTCCAGGTCTGTAAATTCCTTTATAGAGGACTCTTGTGCTGCTACTAGACCTCATTTAACTCTGTATCCTTGTGCCAAATCCAATGGGGTTGCAGGGGAGCTCTATTTGACTCCTTATACTCTGAACCTGCCACTAGACCTCAATTAAGCCTAATTTCATTTAGGTACTCCTTATCTAGTTCTCATCAATATCAGGGACATGATATCATGGCATGAAAGTGAATTAAATTTAAATGAAGGAGGGCTGTGCAAGGTCATCTGCCTCACTTTCCCCTCCAAGCCATCTGGGTCCAGTGGCTAGATATAGATCAAGATGACTAAAGATGGCCCTGAATGAAATGGGAGACCTTAGACTTTTTAAGTTAAGGTCTTCAACAGGTTTCAGTTTGACTGAGGTTGTACCCATTCAGTGATTAAGGCTAGGTAGCAATTAAGGCTAGGTAGCAAAGAATTTTCTTTTTCACCTAGACCAAAAAATCTAAATAAATAAATCAGCAGAAATAACTGCTATTTACATTCAAACTGAATCAGGACCAAAACAATGACTAAATGGGGCTTGGTCTAGGAGCTATTGGTGGCCAATTAGAATCAGATTAATTTTGGTTTAGGGCCTGGTCCTTAAGAAAGAAATGTAGCCAGCAAACTCCAAGATATATATGTGGGGGGGGGGGAAGGGGAAGAGAAAGAGGGAAAGAGAGAGAAAGGGGGAGAGAGAAGGAGAGAGAGAGGGGGGTAGAATATGGGGGGAGGGGAAGGGACAGGGATAGGAGGGGGAGTTATTTAATTCTAAGATAACTGGCCATCTTCTAAAAATAGACTCTTCCTTCAAGGCTCTTTAGCCTTTGCAAAATCATAACTAGTGCAATACAACAGGGTGTAAAGGGCTGAAACTCTGAGTTGATGCACAGGAATCAGACAATTGAGCACTTAAGGCTAATTACTGATTGGATAATACTCTATTAGCATATGCTTGGAAAATGGCCTTCCCACTATTCTATGTTGACTTGATCTTTTGGTGTATACAGAAAATTATGAGAGGGATTAGGGGGTGAAATAAGAGAAGTCAGAGTCACTTTGGTGGTAGAGGAGAAAGAAGGTCATGAAGATCCTCTGTCCATCCCCTTCACTTCTATCCCTAAATACCAAGAATAAAGACCAAAGACTTTTGCTTATCCTGACTCCAGCTGATTCTAAGGTATTCAGGGTGCTCACAACAGGGCTTGCCACAGGGCACCAAAATTTAGCATTTGTACTCTTTTAGTGTTAGACACAACTATATTAGCAGCTGATCATAGCACCTAGTTAGCAAGAATAATAAATTAAAATAAAAAGTTATCATATAGTTTGTGTTCCCTACTAATACTCCATTTCTAGTTTGGTGGTTATTCCATAGATGAGTTTTTATCCAACCCTATCCTAACCTGCTTTCTTCTCTGCCAACTAGCCCCTTCCCTGATGATCTCAATTTCTTTTTTCTATATTTAGGGGTAGAAAATGTGTTTTAACACTCCAACTAATCTCTTAATTTTGGTGCCCAGAATAAACAACATAAAACATTCTTATTGTAAGAAGCAAATATGTACATATATATGTATATATATATATGTATGTATATGTGTATATATACATACATATATATGTATATATATATACACACACACACATATATATTCTCAAATAACACTTCTAAAGACAAAGTCAGGATTTGTTTGGGGGGGGGTTGAGGGAAGGAATAGGATAGAACATAAATCTCTGGCAAGAGAGATTTGATAGCTGAGAAATTATTATTGTGTTAAACATTCAAAATTACAGCATTTTATTTAAATCATTAAATCCAAAATATTTAAAGAATATTAAACATATATAATCAGAACAAATAACTTCCTCCAAAAGTGCATTTATTTATTGGAATTCACATTTTTGTTTTTGGGACACTTGAAGAACAAAATTTTTTAGATAGTGAACATATACATTTATAAAGCTTCTTCATATATGAAGATGATTATTGACTGTCGTGTTCATGACCATGACTGATGACAATCTTTTGTAAAAACACTTTTTGGTGCCTTTTTTTACATATCCAAAATTTTTCTCAATATCTTTCCCTTACTCCTTCTCAGAGAGATACTCCATTTAAGAAATATTTTTAAAGACAAAAAAAAAAAAAAGAAAGAGGAAAAAATCAGGCATATTGAACAATACATTGAAAAATATATGATGTATGACACTCATAGACCTCACCCCTCTGGAAGGGGCAAAAGTGAATCATAGCAGTGATTTTGCAAGTGTCATTGTTTTTTTTTTGGTTTTTTTTTTTTTTTTTTTTTTTGGTTCTACTGATGTTTAATACATTGTTTTAGTCATTGTGTATAGTGTTTATTTGACCCTACTATTTTATGTTGTTTCAAATAGTATATGGCCTTCATGCTGCTCCAAATTGATCATGTTTGTCATTTGCTATAGCACAGTAATGTTCCTTTTTATTCACATATACCACAATCTATTTTGCCAATCAATGGGCATTCCAATTTGTTTCTAATTCTTTGCTATCACAAAAATGCTATAAATATTTTAGTGTATATGGGGACTTTCTTCTAACCAATGGCCCCCTTGAGCCACAATGCCTAATAATGGAATCTTTGGATTAAATGGTATGACTATTTCAATCACTCTATTTTCATAATTCCAAATTGCTTTCCAAAATGATTATATTAATTCATAATGCCACTAACAATGTACAAGTATGTCTATCTTCCTCACAACTCCTTCAATATGGATTATTTCCATCTTTTATCATCTTGGCCAATTTGCAAGGTGTGAAGTAAAATGTTCATTAATTTAATTTGCATTTCTCTTACTATTAGTGATTTGGTTAATAATTAGTGACATGATTAATAGTTTACAATTCTTCTTTTGAAGCTCCTTGTTCAGATCATTTGACTATTTATCTGTTAGGGAATGAATTTTGATCATCTCTGAACATTGTTTATAAAAGCATATATGTGTATGTATGTAAACATACCTGTATACACATGTCTATGCATACACAGATTACATATATGTGTATATGTGTGTGAGTGAGATTTGGATACCCATCCTTATCAGAAAAATTTTATACAAAGATTTTTTTCTCCATTCGACTGTTTTTCTTCACTAATTTTGTATGTGTAATAGTTTTCTGTTTCATGAAATCAAGCTTATCTATTTTATCTTTCATAATTGTTCCTATCCCTTGTTTGTTAAGAATACATGTCCTATCCATACCTGTGAAAAGCATACTCTCCTTTTCCTTCTGTTTTCCTTCTGTTTTTTTATAGTATGATTTTGAAAAATTTAAGATTACATATCCATTTAGAATGTATTTTTAACATGATTTAAGCTCAGTTTTTGCCAGACTGTTTTCTAGTTTTCCAAAAAGTTATTTTTCCTTAAGAAATTTATTTTTCCAGGTCATCAAAAACTGCATTATTGAGTTCAATTGTTTTGGATTCTTTTTTATCTAATCTGTTCTATACATTTCTCTCTTTTGCCTTAAAACCAATATCAGATGGTTTTGATGACTGCTATTTTAAAAAAGAGTTTGATATCTGAAAGTATCATTCTTATTTTGTATCTTTTTGTTATTTTCTTTGATACGATAGATATTTTCTTTTTTCTTTTTTATAATAATTTTATTGAGATATGTAAAATATCTCTTTGATAATTTGATTGGTACATCAGGAAATTATAATTTAACTCTGGTAATATTGTTATCTATTGTTAGCCATGAACAGTAAATATTCTTCCATTTATTTATGTTGTTCTTTATTTTATTAAGGAATACTTTGTAATTGAATCTATACAAACATTATATGTCCTTTGATAAATTTATTTCCAAATATTTTATACATTTATAATTATTTGGTGTGGGATTTTCTTTTTATTGTCTTCTTGATTTTTGTTATTATTAAAGAAAAATGCTGTGGATTTCAAGGTTTATTTTAGGCTATAATTTTATTGAAGTATTACTGATTCTAGTAGTATCTACCTTTGCCAGTTTCCTAGGATTTTCTAGGTGAATCATCATGTCTTTAGCAAATAGGGAGAGTTCTAATTTCTCTTTACCTATCTTTGCGAATTTAACTTCTTTCTTTCATTTTATGGTTATTGATAGTATTTCAGAACTATATAAAATAATAGTGGGAAGAGTATATTTGTTTTATTATTACATTTGTTGAGAAAACTTATAGTGTATCCCCATTCATTGTATGTTATGTTTTATTTTGGTTTTAGATAGATGATTTTTATGATATTAAAAAATACCCTCTATGCATGTCCTTTGTTGGGGTTTTGTTTTGTTTTGTTTTTAGCATCAGTGAGTATGGTACTTTGTCAAGAGATGCTTTTGTAACTGGAGATAATTATGTACTTTTAGATATTTTGTTTTTAACCTAATTGTGATGAATGTTTTCCTAATGCTGAACTATCCTTGCAGCCTTGTAATAAGTCCTTCTTGGTTCTAATGAATTTCTTACAGAAATCATTATAGTTTATTTGACAAGGTTTTATTTAAAGTTTTTTTTAATCAATGTTCTTTAATTATATTGATACATAACTTTCTTTTTGTATGTTATTCTTCCTGGTGTAGGTGTTTGGACTTTGTCTAATCTGATAACAGTGTTGATGGCAGGTATGTAGAATATGGAATAGATTGTTTATATCTATCTATCTATCTATCTATCTATCTATCTATCTATCTATCTATCTATCCATCTATCTATCTATTTATCTTGTTCTGAATTCTGAGTTCTCTATCAGGAAGTAGGTTTTTCAGCATTAATCATCTGGAATTATGGTTAGTCTTTATGCTGATCAGAGTTACTAATTCTTTCAAGATTATTTGTCTTTTTCATATTATTGTCATATTGTTCTGATTCTGTTCACTTCACTCTGAATCAATTCAAGCAAGCCTTCCTATGTTTTATGAAACCATCTCCATCATTTCATGCAGCTCAATAGTACTTTGTTACAATATTGTCCCCATTTGAGAGGTACCCTTTCAGGTTCCAATTATTTGATGCCTCAAAGAGAGCTACAAACATTTCTATATATCCTTAGAATTTGTTTTGCTTAGGACTAATCCCTTTCTGAGTATGTCTTTTTTCTATTCCATTCTTGTCCCTTCCCTACTTTTCCTTCTATTTCCCTGTTGATTGAAATGTATTTCTGTACCTAATTGTGTGTGTTTATTTGCATGTATTCTTTCTTCCTTTGACCAGTTCAGATAGAAGTAAGGTTCAAGTGCCAGCTATCTCCTCCCTCTCCTTGTTTGTATTTACTTGTATACTCTGATAGGGCCCTATTCACCATACCACACTTATTTATCAGAATTTACATTTCACTAGCTCAAATCTCAGTCACCTCCATGTCACAGTGAGACATTAGAATTGTTTAGTTGAGCACACTTAAATCTCATGTATATGTCTATACATATACATATTTATATATTTTTGTCAATGTATCCTTTTGCATAAAATGTTTTCAGTGCTGCACACACATGGAACATCTTGGATTAGCTGCAGCATTTTTTATGTAAAGACTAGAATACCCTAACCCCAATCCTAATCCTAACCTTAACCCTGACCCTCCAGTCACATAGATTTGTAATCTCAGTGGCTTCTTTAAGATTCCTCACTTTCACTCATACCACATACCCATTCATCTGCCAAATTTTCCATTTCTATATCCACATGACCTCTCAGTTTGTCTCCTAATTGCTACTTTCAGTCACTACCCTCATCAGCTCTTGAGGAGATTATGCCATTAGCTTCTTAATTGGTCTCTGAATCTTAAATCTCACCTCCCTCTTCACTCCAATCCTTCTCGAACACAGATGTCAAAATGATTTTCCTGAGATTCAGGACTGTCCATGTATGTCTCTCTCTTACTTAATAAACTTCAGTGGATCCTATTACTTCAAATATCAAATATAAATTCTGTTTGGCATAAAACTCTTTACAATCTGGCCCCAGTATTCTTTTCTTGCCTTATTATCTATTACTTATTCCCTGCCATACATACTATAGTTCTTGAAAAGTGCCTGACACATAGTTGGCATTTGATAAGTGGTTGCTGATTGATTAAGAGGAAATTCATGATTCTTCCAGGTAACTCATTCTACTTTTGGATAGCTCTCATTATTAGGAAACTTTTTCCTTATGTTAACTCATTAAAATAAATAAGTTGGCTAAAACAATCTTTAAGGCCTTTTCTGATTGTGATGCTGGATCATACAATCCCTCAGAATCATTGTTATAAATATTAATATCATTACAGAATGCTGCTTGAAAAATTCTGAGTATATAGATAAATAGGAGCTTAGTCTATTTTGTAAAAAATTCTTCACAATGATTTCATGGAGGTGGTATGGAATAGAAATGATGGGGTAGTGGTAGTGCTTTTGGGGGGGAAATCTAAGATTAGGTGTGAGGAAATCTAGATATTAGTCAATACCATTTCTCTGTTTCTGAAATTACAGGAGTTCTGAGCTCTGTCAGAATTCCTAGTTAGAGCCCTACAAATACTTAAGTTCTTGACTTCCTTTGTTTGTAAAATGTCTCAATAAAACCTGTTCTAGCTCCCTCAGAGGAATGTAGGAAGGACCAGATGAGTAAATGAAGGGGAAAGCACTTAAAATATATATATAACACAAAGAAGAAAGTTTAAGTAAAACTTTAGGACAAATCTACTGGAATAGATAATGGATAACTCCAAGGTAGGGTGGGGAAAGAACCAAGAAAACAAAATACTAGAAGATTTTTGTTGCTTTCAGACCAGGTGCTACTGTTCCAGTTAAACTAGTTAATTGATTTTCGGAGGCCACTGGCCAGATGGGTGCTTATGAACAATAGGACTAGAGAAAAATCCCACAACCCCTCAGGGTTACCCCTAGAATCCTGAATAGTGGGGAGCAGTTGCTTCATTCTGGGAATCTGACCTGCCAATGAGAGCTCAGGCTCGGAGTGAGCCCAGAGCACATATGTGCTACACAATGTAGTGAATTCCTTTTGGCAGGGATAGCCAGGAACAGTAGGCTATGCAGCTGGCACAGCTTCAGAGATTAGGGTACCAAAGGGGAGATAGATACAGCTGTAATATGTGCAGGTAATAAAAATTTTACCAGGCCTGGATGTTGGAGTGACCCTGGAGTCTTTTGAAATTATACAAACTAATTTTGTTCAATAACATAAAATTAGACAGTGAAGCTAATTTTATGCCCCTTTCCAATTCCTCTGACAAATTCTTGTAACTAGAATTCAAAATACCTAGAAAAAGTTTTTATGCCAAATATAAGATATTTACATTTTGATTTTTCAAACTCTTTCACAGTTGAAGTTCCCCTCATCAGTCTTTTAGATCTGAAAAATCAAACATTAGAAAGGGTATTTCTGAAATACCATTCAACTCTGTTATGAATATCATTGCACTCAAATCTCTGCAAAATTATACTGGGTAGTTTTCAGAAAAGAAGAAAAGACAAAGGAGCAGAGAGATATTCTAAGTTCAGACCTCTATGGAGAAACTATTAAAAATTCATTTCATACTCCTTTTCTTGGGTAAAATATTATATTCATATCACCTTTTCAATAATAATAGCCATCACTTATATGACACTGTGAGATGTGCAAAGCACTTTACAAATATTATTTCATTTTACCTTTACTGTTGGAAAGATCCTGGGAGGTGATGCTATGACTAGCTGCATTTTACAATGAGGAAACTGAAGCAGATAGAGGAAGTGACTTGCCTAAAATCACACAGTTAATAAGTGTCTGGGACCATATTTGAATTCAGGTAACTCTGGGTCTAGCCCTCTATCCATTGCACCATCAGTTGCTTATTGACTTTGGATGTATGCGCTTTTGGTATGCAATGCTAACAGTAAACTTTCTCATCCTGTGCTTTTCTTGTTTATGTCCTAGTTTATCATTCCTAGAGGATTTGTTGACATAATGGATGATTGCCTGACTTGTGATTGAATTGGATTTAAGGGAGACAGTTAAATGACTCAAAGTCATCACTTCTTCCACAGTCATTCAAGTCCACTGGCAAGACAAAAAGTCAAAATGACTGGCAATGGTGTGGGGTACAGTGGAATGACCTTGACATCTTCAATGTTGGACCAAACTCTGAGCACCCTACAGCTTCAGCCACTTTTACGACCTTTGGAACAAATTGTTCTCATGATGAATATGAAAATGCTTATAAGAACTGTAGATATTTAACCTATATTGGATTGTTTGCTGTCTTGGGGAGGAGGAGAGAAGTGGAGAGAGGGAGAAAAATTCAGAGCACAAGTTTCTGCAAAGGTGAATGTTGAAAACTATATTTGCATGTATTTGGGAAAATAAAATACTACTAAAAAAATTAAAAACAAACAAACATAAAGCCAAAAAAGAAAGAAAGAAATGATGAGCAGGCTGATTTCAAAAAAGTCCAGAAAGACTTACACCAACTGATTCTGAGTAGCGGGAACAATCTTCACATGCTTGGTGTAGAAAACCCTCTAACTCATTGATGAATTTGAGGTCTCATTTAGTCCATCTACCAAGATAATTTTATGGAGTTGTAGCCATTGTGCATGCTTCTTGGAGCCACAGGTTAAAATTGAGTGACAGTTGAACACCAAAGGTGAATGACCAGTCCTGAAAAGGACTTGCCAAGCCCTCAAGCCAAAGGTGCTAGTCTTCCACGAAGAGCCCATAGACCCAATCCTAGAGAGTTTGCACAATACACTAAAAGTCGTTCTCTGGTTCATTTAATGTTTCAGAAGTAACAGTGTACTTCTAAGAAATACCACTTAGCTATCCAGCTTTTGTTTCTTACTTTTGAAACATGGCAAAAGAAATGTCTTACAATGTTTCTCATGGGCAAATGATCATTGGTAACATGTTGCTGCCTATTTATACTCACAATACATCTTTATGTTGCTTTTTGTATTGTTTGTAATTATGATTCTTCTGAGATCATGGCCCTAACATCCCTGGGAGAATACTATTGTAAAAAATGGGATTTTGTGGTGCTATCTGTTTGCATTCGAGAACCTGTCCAGCATTTTCAAGGATACCAATCTAGCACAATTTCTTAATATAATACAATTCTAGGCCAAACTAATTGGACTAACATGATAAATGATCTATTTCAATTGCAGATCATAGTATAGACTATGTATATGTTTCATTCCCTGAGTTTGTCTGGTCCAATCTCTTTTATGCTGCTACCGATTTCACATTTAGAGACAATACAATGCCTTCTGGGAAACTTTGAAATTGTAACAGTATTAGCATTTATGTAGCACTTTGTAGATATTATTTCATTTTATTCTCATAACAACTCTCAGATATAGGTGCTATATATATCTGCATTTTACAAAAGAACAAACTGTAGCAGAGGGTAAGTGATTTGGTCACAGAGACCAGATTTGAACTCAGATAATTCTGACTCCATACCTAGTATTTTACCAACTGTATCACCTAGCTGACATCCACAAGTAACCATTCTTTTGTTTGGGATGTTCAAGAAATCTTCCATGACACTGGCAAACATCTTGGATGAGCATATAGCTACTTTTTCTGCACTTCACCTGTAGTCAAAACTTACTGGATAATTGAACATAGTTGCAACTGTCATAGTTTTATTTAACTTGTCTGCTTATGTTTGCCTCTTTTACCATCTCATTTCCAACTCAAAAAGTCCAGAATGTAATCACAAGATTTTAATGAGGTATTAAACTAATTGTAAAGATATCTATGTCCTGATATTTTTTATGATATGGGAATGACTTTCTGTGATAGAATTAAAGGGAAAAATCTCACTGAATGAGCAAAAAATTAGATGTATCTCTGCAGGGCTTTATGTAACTAAGTCCTAAGGCAACACTTCTAGTCAAGGAAGTAGAGGCTCCTGGGTACTTTGAGGGGGGAATCTGAGGATTTTCTCCACACAGTCCCTTCACCTCTGCCCATTTTCTACCATCACCAGACCACCAACCAGCAGAACAGAGATAGCCCTTCCAGCGGCTGGATCAGTTCGAGTTAAAGCCAACATATGCTCTAATCAATCGATAAAGCAGTTACTCAACAAGTATTGATCATGTACTTATTATGTGCCAGGTTACCTGATGGGTGTGTTAGGATTATAAATACAATGAATAAAACAATCACTAGTCATAAGCTTATTTTAAAAAATTCATTTATTTTATTTTTAGTTCCAAATTCTCTCCCTTCCAACCTCCCCTTTTCCCATCCATTGAGAGAGCAAAAAACAAATAAACATTGCAAACATGCATAATCAAGCAAAGAAATTTCCTCATTACCCATGTCCAAAAGAAAAGACAAGAAAAGAAAACATGCTTCTTTCTGCTGCTGAGACCATTGGCTCTCTATCTGGAAGTAGATAGCATGTTTTCATCATGAGTCTTTGGAATTGTAACTGGTCATTGTATTGATTAGAATTCTTGAGGCTTTCAAAGTTGTTTATTCAATAATAATGTTGTAAAGATAAACTATGCTGCTAGTCCTTTTCACTTCACTTTGTATCAGTTTATATATATATATATATAAACCATTCCCTTCATCATTTTACAGTACAATAACATTCCAGCATTTTCACATACCATAATTTGTCCAGCCATTTCCCAATTCATAAATACCCCTTTATTTTTTAATTCTTTGTAATTAAATAAAAAAACTGCTATAAATAATTTTGTGCATATGGATCCTTTTCTTCTTTTTTAATCTCTTTGTGATTTAGATCTATTAGTTGTATGTTGGCTCAAAGAGTAAGCAGGTTCAATAGATTTTTTTGAGTATTTTCCCAAATTGCTTTCCAGAATGTCTAGACAAGTTCACAATTCTATCAAAAATGCATTGAAGTACTTGTTTTTCCCTGTTCCCTCCAGAATTTGTCATTTTCCTTTTTTTATCAACTCTGTCAGTTTAATGGGTGTGAGGTAGTACTTCAGAATTGTTTTAATTTTCATTTTACTAATTATTATTAATGATTTAAAGCAACAATATTTCTAATGGAAAAGACAATGAGCACACAAATAAATACATCAAGAATAAATGAAAAGTATTAGCTAATAGGTAGAGGGTGCTAACATTAGGAGTGTGGGGAGGTGAGAAAAAATTAAAAAGTGATCCTATAAGAACAGATAATTTTCAGATTAAGAAATTGAAACTATTTCTCGTCATATGAAAAGGTGCTCCAAATCACTACTGATCAGAGAAATGTACATTAAGACAACTCTGAGATATCACTACTCACCTCTCAGATTGGCTAAGATGAGAGGAAAAGATCATGATGGATGACAGAGGGAATGTGGGAAAACTGGAACACTGATACATTGTGGTGGAATTTTGAATGAACCCAAACATTCTGGAGAACAGTTTAGAACTATGCTCAAAAAGTTATCAAACTGTGCATATCCTTTGACCCAACAGTGTTGCTACTGGGCTTATATCCCAAAGAGATTTTAAAAGAGGGAAAGGAACCCACATGTGCAAAAATGTTTGTGGCAGCCCTTTTTGTAGTGGCAAGAAACTGGAAACTGAGTAGATGCCCATCAATTGGAGAATGACTGAATAAATTATGATATGTGAATGTTATAGAATATTATTGTTCTCTAAGAAATGACCAGCAGGATGATTTCAGAGAGACCTGGAGAGACTTACATGAACTGATGCTAAGTGAGATGAGCAGAACCAGGAGATCACTATACACAGCAACAAGAAGACTATACGATGATCAATTCTGATGGGCATGGCTCTCTTCAACAATGAGACGATTCAAACCAATTCCAATTGTTCAATGATGAAGAGAGTCATCTATACCCAAAGACAAGACTGTGGGAGCTGAGCGGGGACCACAACATAGCATTTTCACTCTTTCTGTTCTTGTTTCCTTACATTGTTTTCTTTCCCATTTTTTTTTTACTTCTTGATCTGATTTTTCTTGGGCAGCAAGATAACTGTATAAATATGTATACATATATTGGATTTAACATATATTTAACATATTTAACATGTATTGGACTACCTGCCATCTGGGGAGGAAAGATGAGATATTTTAGAACAGAAGCCTTTGCAAGGATCAATGCTGAAAAATTACCCATGCATATGTTTTTCTAAATAAAAAGCTTTAATTAAAAAAAAGTGATCCTAGCTATGTCTTGAAGAAAGCAATGGATTTTCTGAGGTGGGTGAGGAAGAAATGCATTACAGGAATGGTGGATGGCAAGTATAAAGGTATGACAATAGAAGATGGATTATCAAATAGAAGGATCAGAGAGAAGGTTAATTTGGCTAAATTGAAGAATGTGGGAGGGGGAGTAATTTCCAAAAGAGTGTAAACTAGTTGTGAAAACTGTTAGAAGCTAAGCAGAGAAGCATATATTTTATTTTAAAGGCTATAAAGAGTCATTAAAGCTAATTAAGTAGGGCAGTAACATTGTCAGTATAGCTTAAGGAAACTGACTTTGGCAACAGTTTAGACGATGGATTAGTGGAGTGAGAGAGTAGGGTGCTGCTGCAGTAAACAAAATAAAGTGATAAGAGACTAAATGAAGGTGCTAATTATATAATTAAAGAGAAAAATTAGGATCAGTTTTGAATTAAGAGAGATGAGTTTTCCTGATCCTGGGTCCAGCATTCTATCTATCTACTATGGCACTAAATATTTACTCTGACCAGACACTGTTTTAATTTCTGGGAATACAAATATAAGCAAAAAAAAAGACTATCTTAAGGAGTTCACAATTTTTTAAAGGAAACAACATAACTATAAAACATATACAGAGCAAATACAGTCAGGAGGAATCAGAAAAGACTCCATGTAGGAGACAACATTGGATCTGTGCTTTGAGGGAAATAAGTACCATAACTAAGGAAGGAGTACAATATTCCAGGGATGGGAGACAACTTTGCTCAAAGATACCAAAATGAAAGGTGGACTTATTTGCGAGCAGAAGCAGCAAGTTAGCTAGTTTGACTAGAAAGCAAAATATGTAAAAGGGAATAGCATATAGTATCTGGAAAGAGAAACTATAGGGCTTTAAGTATCAAAGAGAGGAACTTGAATTTCATATTTGAAGCAATGGAGAACTATGGGAGTTTATAGAGCAAGGATGATACTATCAGATCCATGCTTTAGGAAGATCACATTCATACTTCTGGGGAGATTGGTTTACAGAGGGAAGAATCTTGAGGTAGAAAATCCAATTAGGAAGTTATTGCAATAGTCCATTTTACAGGTGATAAAAGCCTTTTCTGGAGTGGCCATATGAATGAAGGGAAATGGAGAATAATTCAGATTTCCACTATTAAGACAGTAAGATCTTACTTCACAACTTGCTTTGTTCCATTTGGAAAAGTGACAGGAAAAGAATGTCTTTGACCTCTACTGCACATTAATATTAATGCTTTGGGTCCAAACCATAATGTTCTCTCTCTTTTTTGAATGTAAAGGAAAAAATAAAATATAAAAATAATGAATAAACATGGAGTTAGAAGAGCTGGATTCTAGTTTGACTCAAGTCACTTGGTTTGTGTATGTGTGTTTGTGTATTTTCCAACTTAAAAAAACTTTTAAAATATAATAATCATATCTTACAGAGTTATTATGTGAATTAAATGGGTGAATAAATGTTAAAGTACTTTGTAAACCATGTAAAGCATAATATTTGTAATCCATAGACCAACATTTTCCATACTCTCCTCATGAGATTCTGGATGCTGGTTATAGATATGGTCTGATTCTGGGGGATGGATTTTCTCTTTGGCTCTTTGATTCCAGTTGGAATACTACAGGAAAATCTCAAAAATATGTTCCCAGTACAAGCTATACTATATATAGCTTGTATCTATATATCCCCAATTTTGATCCAACAAGTCTTCTAGTCTTAGATGGAAATGCAGGGGAAAATTGGCTTCACCACACAGAAAAAGCAAAAGATACAAAATATTCATAGTAACACACATAGTAACATATTCCTAAAATATAGGAATACCAAGAATATCTAAAGAGCCCATTTGCTATCCCATCAATGTAATTTTTTGTCTTCAAGGCACCATACTGATATTACTATTAAATCCTTCTCCTCCCTCCCCCCACCACAGGATCTTAGTGCTATTCTGTAGTTTACATTTTCCTTGGAAGGTAAATAAACTTGGAGGGTTGTCAAACAAGTAATATTCTTTCTAGTAGACTTCTATAGTCTAAATAATTTACTTACTTTGCCCTTAAAATAGGATGCTATGTAGGAACTCTGGATGATCTCTTTCTTTCTTTAAGGTGCATGTTGCTTCTGGAAATGTTTTTATCTAATTAAGTCATATCAAGTAAACAAACATTCATTAAATACCTGCTATGTGCCAGGCACAGTGTTAACTGCTGTGGGTACAAAGAAAGGCAGAAAATGAAAGTAGTGTTTGCTCTCAAGGAGTTCATGGCTTAATGGGAAAGATGACATGTAAAAAAAAAAAAAAAACTACGTACAAATAAGACATATGCAGAAAATTTCAAAGGGAAGGCACTAAGATTAAGAAAGATGGGGAAAAAGTTTTTTATAGAATCTGGGACTTTACTGGGATTTAAAGGAAGCCAGATAATCTGGGACACAGATAAAATAAGAGGCAGAGAAGAAAAGTTCAGTGCTCAAATTTTTAAATTAGGAGTAACCCACAAGACAACTCAAAAGGACTACTCGGGTCAAGTGAACATGCACATGTCTGCATCTTCCATGTGCTTCTGCTACAAATTGCCATTAAGTGCTTTTGGAGTGGAAAGAAATTCCCTTCCTTCTTTAACAAATTGTGGAAGACAGCAAAAAAGAGAAAAGGTAAAGAGGAAGTTCTCAAAAGAGAGGTAAATCAGTTGCTTTTATAGACCAGGGAAAAGATGGCCTGAATTTCATTTGCCCCATCATCAGGAAGCGGTTCCAGCCTCTGAAACTTAGTCTAGAGGGCCATATGTGAATATATGGTCACTTTCCATGAGGAGGTACTCCTTACCTGTTTCCAAAGAATGTATGCTCAAGAATCTTATCATGTCTACTGGATGACTCATTAAATTGATGAATGACTCCGTTTATCATATCTTATATATTAATTTCCAATGATTTATATTTATATTATGTACAATTTTAATGTTTTAAGAGATAGGAAGCATGACACAGAAAATAGAATACTGGACTTGGATTTAGAAAGATCATTTGAATTTCACTTCAGCTGCATAACCATAGGCAAGTCACTTAACACCTCCCAGCCTTAGTTTCCTCATCTGAAAAATAGGAATAATAATATCTATGGTATTTACCTCACAGAATTGTTATAAAGATAAAATGAAATAATGTATTTAAAGAATTTTGCAAATAATTAAGTGCTATATAAATGTCAATTATTATGATGATGTTTATAATTGTGAATCACTAAGGGAAAAGAAAAAGTAACTGTAGGAAATTATGAGCATGTAAACCATTAACATGAGAGAATAGGACTATCTAAATTATTGAGAGTAGCAGAATATTTAAATATAAAAATTTAATAATAAAACTGGGGGTTATCACCCATAGTCAGTGATCTAAAACAGCTAGGTGGCACTGTGTATACAGAATTAGGCCAGGAGTCAGGAACAACTTGAGTTCAAATTCAGCCTTAAATATTTAGCAGTTCTGTGATTCCAGGCACTTAAACTATCTGCCACAGTTTCCTCAACTGTAAAATGGGGATGATAATAGTAATGTCCTCCCAGGCTTTTTGAGATGATTAATTGAGAAAATATTTGTAAAAACATTTACCATAGTACCTGGCATATAGTTCGTATTTAATAAATGCTTGCTCCTTTTTTCTTTTCTCTCTAACATCCAAAAACTGCTTTGTCTCTCAGGCAGCTAACCCTTCAGTGTGTATATGTGGATATATGTTTCTATGTATTTGTTATGATGTACATGTGCAGTATGTATGTGTATAAACTCTTAGAAAAGAATGACGCCTTCTATATTTAGTGGCGATTATCACCAACATGGAAATGAAGGAATTAGTGACACAATAAAAACTCAAATTGCTTGGCAACAGTATTTAGGCCCCATTAGGTAGATTTGTAACTGCTTCCAGAGGAATAAACTCCTGTGTCATTAGATAACAAGGAAAGAAATAGGTTATTTTCTTTTTGAAAGGTATGAAAGCCTCCAATTGCCTGATGTATTTGCTTAGTAGATTATTTTCTGTCATCTCAGTTAATTGAATTTCATCCCTTGCTCTTCAAATGCTTTCCTCTCACATAAGGTTAGAAAGTTCAGAAGAGTCACATTTTAAACCATGTCCATTTAAAACAGAAATCAGCTATATCTATATGAAGTGTGCTTTGGGAGGGAATTGAGAAACCCAAATCTCTAGCATAACTGCTTCCTCTCCCCTGCCATTATATCAGAGTAGTTTGGCATTTAAGTAATGTTTTGTAAGTCATCTTTGCAACCTGGCACCCCATCTAGACATTTTAATGAGGAATTCAGTTATTTATGGTGCTATCCATTTCCCGTTTGGAAATCCTATGAAAGCTTGCCCTGGTGTAAAGTTGTATTTCCAAATCAAATATGAAACCTAGAATTTAGTTGTGGTTTCAATAAGAATTTGATTTATTATATATTTGGCAGGAACAAGCTTTCAGTATCAGTGAAATATCACCTGATTAGATATTTGTCCCTATCCTACTCATTCTTTTAAATATTTCCAGATTTATATATGTGTGTGTACACATATATATTTACACACAGACACACACATATATGTATATATATATTATATATGTATATATATACAAATGTATAATCTAAATATATAGATAATATTAAGAAAAACAATATAACCATCACTACCCCCCACAAAAATTTAAATATTTGTCAAAGTACTTAAAAAATTGGGGTAGATACTCAAAATTTCCTAACATTTGGGCTTTGGAACACATAGACCTAAATATTCTTTACCACATGGCCCCCACAATCTTTTTCTGGGCCCTTCATAAATCCATTTATCTTTTAAGTTAGTTGAAATTGTATTACTTACCTGCCTTTGTTGGGCAACTATGTGGCATAGTGAATAAAGTGTTTCCTGGAATCAAGAAGACCTGAATTCAAATTGAACCTCAGACACTATCTGTGAGCAAATAATTTAACCCTGTTTGCCTCCATTTCTTCATCTGTAAAATGAGCTAGAAAAGGAAATGATAAATCTCTCCAGCATCTTTGCCAAGAAATGCTCAAATGGAATCACAAAAGGTGACTGAAATTATTGAACAATAGCTATGACCTTTGGTTATACTTCTTAATGCACTGACAATCTCTGGAACCATAGCCTGGTCTCTAAAAAGTACCTGTGAGTTATGGTTCATTTGAAGAAAGTAAATAAAAAGATGTCGTTATTACTGAGAGTAATAGGTACAGACTTTGGCTTTATGGTACAAATACTTTGTCATTGCACACCAGATACAGACCCTGTTTTTAAAAACAAAATGAAAACTAAGCCAACTCTTTTCTACTTCAAACCTCCAAGAGGGGACTGAATTCTTTTTTCTATTCAACACGAAACACTACAGTCTTCAGAGACTTTGCTAAGATTGAGAGTTCAGACATGACATGGTTCCTACCTCTGTGGATCTTATAGTCCAGTACAGCTAACATGATAATGGATACTATGCAACAACATATAATAATACACTTCTCTTTTGGCTGTACTACTTTGGGACTTCTCTGAGTTTAACACCGTCTCAAGAAGCTATGGAAAAAACATCATAATCCTGAAAAAATCCCCTCCTCCTTGTTACTCATCACCCTTTCATTGGAGAGTGGAACCATAAGCTTTAAAATTGCCATTTAAAAGGAGGCAAACTCAGTCACTTCCTCATTCCTCAGCTGGCCACACTAATTTGGGATTTTTCTGACTTTTCCACCATGCTTCTTCATTGGAAATTATCCTTCTTCCCTTCTAGAGAATTTAAAAGTCAGAAATGAAAGGAAACTTCATTCCAAGTATATACAGGCCATACTTAATGTAAGAAGATAAACCTGAGAAGTGGAAGGTTATGGGAAAGAAAGGTAATTAAAGTAGGGCAGTTAGACAAGGCAGTAAATTGCATAAAGAAAAACAATGTACTATAAACATGAAAAGATAGACTAGAATCACAATTTCATTTTGAGAGGTTTGTCTTTGATCATGAAAAGATAGTAGAAAATCACTGGAAGTTTTTAGGCAAAGGATTACCCTGATCAGTAAACATGGTCGGTATCCTGTGCCTTAGAAACATCACTGGGGTAGCTGTGAGGAGAATGTATTGGAATGGAGAGAGACTTGATCCAGAGACATCAATGGGAGGCTATTATAGTAGTGTAGATCAGAGGTGATGGGTTACATGGAAATTATGTGAAGAGATATGAGACATGTTGTGGTAAAATAATACTGCAATATTAATATAAGGCAATACTTGGCAAGTGATTTAATATATCTGTTGGGGAGAGAGAAGAGTCACGGATGAATCTGAAGCCACAAACTAGGTTCCTAGAAAAATGGTGACCAATGGAAACTAAAGAAGAAGGGTGAATTGTTTTGGGGAGAAAGATAATGAATTTATTTTGGAACTTGAGTTTATGTGCCTACAGGATATTCAGTTGGAGATGTTTAATTGGCAGTTGATGATGGGAGCCTGAAAATCAAGGGAGAGACTAAGGCTGGAAATTATATGTATATATATATGTATATATACACATATATATGTATATATGTATACATATATGGCAAGTTCAAATGAATGTTTTAAAGAATGGGTAAGACATATGTGTATTTGTAGAGCTAGCAAAGAAGAAGGTAATATATCAATCAGGAGAGAGAGACAGAGACACAAAGAGAGGAGAGAGAACAGAAAGAGAGAGAGAGAGAGATAAAGAGAGAGAGAGAGAGAAAGAAGGAGGGAGGGAGAGAGGGAGAGGGAGAGGGAGAAGGAGAGGAAGAGGGAGAGAGAGGGAGAGAGAGGGGGGGAGGGAGAGAGGGGGGGAGGGAGGGAGAGAGAGAGAAAGTAAAAAAGAGAGATGGAGGGAGACAGAAAGGAAGACAGAGACAGAGAAGAGACATTTTAGACATACACAGACAGACAAAGAGAAAATTTTAATGGGATAAGCTTAGAGAAGTTCAAGGTTGCAAATAGAAAGATTAACTTTAGTAAGGAAAAAGCTATATCATTTTCTGCCATTGGAGCTAAGGAGAAGGGAATTTATGAAGATGTAAATATAGAAACTTAAGAGAGATGATCTTAAATTTCTCAAAAAGGTGGGAAGTAAGTCATCTACTGAGAATAAGGAGGGTAGAAGGAACATTAGGAGTGGGGAGGGAAAGATATGGAATAGTCAGGTGGGGAGCAGTGTAGCAGGGAAGCATGAGAAAAGAAACTTCTTAGCACTGGAGGTCTTGTAATATTTGAGAAAAAGCTGCTTTCTTAACTTCCATAATATAGGAAAAGTATGAGAATCAGGTAAATGAGGAGTTTGTTAAGAGTAGAAGGGAAAGAGGAAGAGGAGGATAGAGGATAGGGACTAGAGCAAAGTAGGTTTGAGCTGAATAGGAATGAAAGTATGAGAAGGGGTAGTCAGGGAAAAGAATTTCCTGTCCTGTAATTTTTCTTTGAATCAAATTTGAAATTTTGTCTTTGAATCAAAGGGATTAGAGACCCAAGTGGTAGAAATTTGCAAGAGACAGAATCTAGTTTGGAAAAGCTGATATATTAAATATGTCAGTGGTTAAGATCTATAAGGCTTAACATTAATGACCTCCTACATTTTGGTTCCAACTTACTTTTCTAGCATAACTGAACAATGGGAGGGTTTTTCCTATTCCTATTTTTGTTTTCTATGTGGAAAGAGCTTATGTTTACAATAAGTCATTGTGATTGCACCTTTTTGCCTGATATAAACTCTAAAAAACAGTAAAGAAAGAGATCATGTGAATCTAAGGGCTTTTATATCATCACTAGAAAATGAGGCTTTAGTTCAATAATGTTATATTCCAATTTTTGTTATAAACACAGATCTCTAAGCAAAGGTGTGCTGGTAAACATTTAACAACCACTTTTGTGGAACAAATATGCAGCATACCCTTTCAAGTTTAATCTCTATTATTAACATTTTCTCCATTAATTTCTAAAGTCTTGGAAATCAATGAAACTAGAATCAATCTCTGATTTATAAGATTTACTGATTTCTGAGTTGTAAAAACTCACACTGAAATTTTAATAATTGGCTCTGCTGAGCTAGTCTGAGTTAGCTCCTGTACCCTCTTTTTTTGTCTATGTTAATGAGATTTCTTTAAAAGCATAGTCTGTAGGCAGAACTATCCCGAACCTTAATGACAGCATCCAGAAGAAACCACATTAGATGACTCAGAAAAAATATCTAGATGAATGACTACATATTTTTTCTGTAATCTGGATATTTTGGTGTCTGGAGTTGGAAGGAGTCAAAATGATCAAGTGTGTTAATAGATTTAGAACCAGAAGGGAACTTAAAGGTCCAAAGCAATGCCCCCATTTTACATGTGAGAAAACACATGTCTAGAATAGTGAAGTGTTTTCAAGGTCACTGGTAGGAGTGGCAAATATGGGATTCAAACTCAGAACCAATGAGTCTCCATTTCACTGTGTTCATGGCTTCTATTCTTTCTTTTTCAGCTGTCTAGCATGAAAACCTGCTCTCAGTAAGAACTCCTAAATCCCTTACCACCTATTATGAATTTAATCCAATGTGTTACCTCTTTGAAGAGCATTTGTACATAAGCCTTTTTTCTTATGGAATGAAAGGCCCTGTTCCCTGTTAAAATATGGTTAGTTCAGGGCAGCTAGATAGCATGGTGGATGGAGCATTGACCTCAACACTTATCATTAATTTTCTGGTTGTGTGCCCATGGGCAATTAATCCCAGTTGCATGTATATATGTTTGCATGTAGCATATATGTTTGTGTTTATATATATGTATGTATATGTTAGCTCTTTAATGCTATGCAAAATCACAGCGTAGAAAAGTAAGAAGTACAAAAACTTCATCAGTAACACATTAAAAAAAGAATCTAATGAAAATGTCCTACAGATTTAATATATATTAAATGATTAAGAAATGCATAAACACTGCAACAAATAATGGCCATTTCTGTGACTTCAAGTTGCTGCTCAACCATGCACAGAAGCATGACCAAGTTAGGCAGGTTATCGCTGATTCCTTGGAGTAAAAGCCATGGTGGGACGGGTTAAGGGTGAATTGTTCAGGCCAGCCCTCCTCTGCCACAGCTCCTAGTGAACTAGAAGATGGACAATAAATATGGTATTTTACCTTGAAAAAGACCTAAAATTTGCTTGTAGAAGTAGAAACTGGAGCTTGTGAGTAATTATGCAATAGTTGTATTCTGCATTCTCCATTTCTCTCAAAAATCTTATGGAAGCAAACTTTTGAGTGTATTCAAAATGTTCCCTAACATATTGCCTTTGAACAAATCCACAACTTTTGAAACATAGTTTATAACAGAAATGACTAATTTAAAGCAGCAATAAGTTGGTAGGGAGACATGGTGGGAGAGGGAGGGGAGGAGGTAGGGTTCAGGTATACCTGAAATTGCATATCCCAAGCCACCATTTAGTCTGCCTAAAGATAAGGCCAGTCCTGGCTTTGGATATCCAGTCTAAGTCAATACCAACTAAGTCAAAACACCCACAGGGCACAAGGCATATTTACTGACTTGTCATCACAAAACCGAAGGCGAAATAACAGAGTGTCAGCCAGTCAATGAAGAAGAGACTGGGAAGACTGACAGATTAGCTCCCCTTATCTCCTTGAATCAGCTCACACTGCTGGCTGAATTGAAGGTCAATATCTTCTGATTCTCCTGTGGTAAGCAGGTGTCTGGAGAGTATGGATTTTCTGCTATGTAAGCTCCACTATCCTTCATTGTTGGCCTACATAGGGCCAATTTCAAAACCGTCAAAACATATTATAGAAAGCCTGCTCAGAACAAAACCCTACATACAGCCTTTCTAGGATTTTTGGTTGACATCTCTCAGTTGTTCACTCCCCCCTCTCCCTTTCCCCCTCAGTTCTCCCTTCATCTCCTGATGACAGTACTCCCTAGCTATTTGGGTAGCAACATAACCAAGATACATAACTAAGATACTGTCCCTAGGATACATTAAAAATATCAACTTCTCTGCTCCTTTGCTTCAGTTATTTTAAAAAAGGGTTAGTGGTAGGTGATTCCCACTCTTTCTCTTTTGCCTATCAGTTTAGCATTATTGTTGTCATAGTCAAGGGTATTTACATGCACAAAAGTCCTTGTTCTGAGGTCATTCACTTCTAGGCATTTTTTTTTGTATCAGAAAAGCACTAATTTCACCTTAAAGATCTAATTTTCCTATAAAAGGGCAATTCTCTTGTGGTTTTCTATTATGTAATAATACTGATTACAAAAATCAGATTTGAGTCAGTTTAAGAAGCACAGAGGAAAATACTATATAAATATTGGCTAGGATTGATCTTTTTTTTTTTACTGTTATTGCAAATAGTGATGAGCTTACGAGGAGGTGGAAAAGAGATTTAACTATTTTTGAGGAGGGCCAAGTAGAACCTTCACTACAAAATCTTTCCTCCAGAATCTGGTATAAAATAGAATCTTCTCTTTGAATCTTGAAGAATTTTTCATTTGTGAAAATGAAAAGATGGTTAAAAAGATGCTATCTGAGAATGAGACTTGTATTTTTGAGGTATAGATTAAAATATAAAAATGATAGATTTCTAGCCTTCTTTGGATATAGCATATCCTAACATAAGTTGACAAGAATGTATTTTCTTGGTAACTTAATTATAAAATCAAAATAGTTTTAAAACTGGCTTTTAAAATCCTCCATAATCTGACACTTCATACTTTTGCAATATTATACCTTCCTCCTCTCCATGTGCTCTGTAATATATTGACACTAGCCTCTTATTTATTCTTTATATAAAACACTCCATTTCCTGAATCCAGATATTTTTACTGGTATTCCCCCATGCCCAGAACTCCTTCTTATTCTTCGTCTCAACTTACTTGCTTGTTTGATTCTCCTCAGATCTTATTAAATATCATCTATTTATTTGTATATGGGTTGAAATCATCTCTATGCTAATCATTCACAATTAAAACTCTTTGAAGGCAAGGAGTATTTAAATTTTTTTAAAATGTGTATTATTAGCACTCAGCACCATGACCAGCATGCAGTAGATACTCAAAGAGGGAAGAGGATTGAATTTGCAAAACTATAGACTATTGAGTTTAGATTTAATTCTTGGGGAAATTCTGAATGTATTATTAAAGAGATGCTTTTTGTAAATCTAAAAAAGGAAACAGTTATGACAAAAGTGGTATTGCTTCTTAAAGAAGAGGTCATGTCAAACTGATATTTCCTTTTTTGATTGAGTTGCTAAATTGGCATATCAGGAAATGCTACAAATATAGTTAACCTATATTTTAAGCAAAATATTCATTAAAATTTCTTATTCTGTACTATTTTTCTTGTCATTTTGTATAAAATGACTAATATGGAAACATTTTATATGACTGCACATGTATAATCTATATCAGAGTGCTTACTGTCTCAGGAAGGGGGAAGGAAACAGAAGTAGGAATAGAATTTGGAACTTAAAACATTAAGAAAAAAATAGGGACAGCTATGTGGCGCAGTGGATAGAGCACCAGCCTTGAATTCAGGAAGATCCGAGTTCAAATCTGGTCTTAACACTTCCTAGCTGTGTGACCCTGGGCAAGTCACTTAACCCCAGCCTCAAAAAAAAAATCTTAAAATTTGCTTCTATGTAACTGGGAGAGAATAAAATATTCTTTTTAGAATATTCTCATGCTCATTTGGAAAGATGGAATTTAATAGGGATAAATATAATTTCTTACATTTTAGGTTTTTAATGAACTTTCACAAAATCAAATTAGGATGATGTCACTAGATAGAAATTTATCTGAAAAAATGCTGGGAGTTTATCCCATTCATAAGAAGCTATTATCCTGCTGTATATTCTGTCCTGGTCAGATTACATTTTGAATATTGTGTTCAATTTTGGCCATCCCACTTTAAAAAGTGATCAATAAATGGTAAAGTATGGAAAGGAAGGCAATCAGCATAGTTTAGAGATTTGATCTCATACCATGTGAGAAGATTTTTTTGGGGGGAGAGATGAGGCATGATAAAGGGTATCAAGTGGAAAAGGGATTGAATAAATACACAGAATTGGGAACAATGGATAGAATTTATTAGGAGACAAATCTAAGGTCTGTATTAGGAAAATTTTTTTACAAATAAAGCTAAGCCCAAATGGAATAGATTATTTTGAGAGGCAGTAGGTTTCCCCCTCATTACAGACCTTCAGGAAAAAGAATGGATGACTACTTGTTGGGTATGTTGCCAAATAAAGTTTTTCTCATCATGATTTAAACTAGATGATCCCAGATATTCCTTCCAATTATGAAATAAAATTCATTTCAAAACATTTGTAGGTACTAAGAAAGATACAGTTTAGAAACTGTAGGCAGAATGATTCCTGTCTTTATAGAACACATACTCTAGTAGAAGATGAAGCACAAATGCAGATAACTGCAATACATAATATTAAATGACAAGTACATAAAAAGAGGGGCAAACATTGTGATAGGAAGTCTGAGGAGTTATTTATGGGGAGGGGTGGTAGCAGTTTCCTGGAGATGGCATTTGACACAAATGGGTGGGAATTCAACAGGTGAAGAAGGGCATGAAGAACAATAATAGAAAACAGGTAGCAAAATTGCTAAGAGAAAGGAAGGGGGACTTCAACAATTCCTTATTAAAATGCAAATATCTCAGGTAAGGACAAATGTTTTAAGCCAATACCTTTTAACATTTGACAAGAAATTATGATGTTTAGTTAAGATCCTTTTGCAAGAGCAATAGTTGTTAGATGTATAACTGGAAATGGAACAGGTAATTAAAAAGGAGAAAAAAACTAGGGGTCACAAGAAACTAACATTTGAACTTTGACAATGGGGAACTCTGGGGGTAAATTTTGGGAAACTTTGTTCACTTACAATTGTGAGTGCTCATTGCTTCAGAGTCTACTGTACTTCATTAACAACTTATTACATAATGCAATGAACAGCCTCAAAAGTGTAATTGCTAATATCATTTAGTCTTGGAAAAATAAATTCTTTCCTTCTTTATAAAGTGGCACACAATAGGTAAGTTTAGTATTTACAGTTGAAACAGGAATCCCTCACAAACATATTCTTTTTTCAAATTCTTATTATATTTCTCAATTATACAAAGTGTAAAATAAAGCAAACAGTATTTTCAAAAGAACTTAGTAAGAGTATGAAAAAAGGCATTGTATTCTTTAATAGCAGGACTCTGATGAATTTTTCTCCTCTCCTTTCTTAACAGAAGAATCTGCTAATTTGGTTAGTGCTGTCATTTCTTTCTTTCACAAGCAAAAACCAGAACAAATAATTTTAATTTCTTGATAATTCACAACATATGTCATTGTTCACACTATTGGTTTAGTTGCTCTTAAAAATTCCTTTTTAATCCTAAGCTTTTTAATCATTAAAAAATAATAATAAATCAAGAACATTTTTAGCCAGAATCAATAGTTTTATGACTTTTATTTGTTGCTTATTGGTGAGAAACTGATAAGTTAAGTTCGAATAGAAGGAATGGGTGCTCTTAAGAAAGAAATTTGATGAAGAAACTTAAGTGATTCTAGTGAGGAAGAAAAGTGAAAAAACTGTCTAATGAGCCTGATGTGGCTGCACAGGGATTTAGATATCTTTGTACAAATGATGTCCATTCAAGCCATTTTAAATTGTTTCCTTGTAGTGTGGAGGTGGTCCTGATTTTTCAAAGGCTAAGTTATGGCAAGTCTTTTCAAGATGATAAGATTTCAAGTATTGGTCCAATGCAATGGACTAGAAGCAGCTATTTGAAAACCAGACTTATTAACAAGTTGGTCATAGGATAATTAATTTTATTTTTTTTCTTTTGGCCACTCTTAAAGACCTTTTACTAGGCTATGAAAAGTAATTATTTGCTCTGGTGAAAAGTATATCCTCACTGATGAAATTACAGAACATTAAGGTATTTGAAACACATATAAGAGAAGAAAATAAAGACAGTCAATTGCAAATATATATAAAATAGGACTACATTCTGGTAAAAAAAAACAAAAACAAAAACAAAAACAAAAAACAGCAACAACAAAAACAATGCCAGGAATTCTAAATTCCAAATTGAACTGAGGCTCGCAATGAATTTTAAGGACAACAAAAGTATACTTTAATCTCTGCTTGAAGGGAGAAGGCAAGTACAAGATACAATAAGGTACAGGACCATTGCTTTGGGATAGATGAAAAGTTTACAATGGTCAAAAGAGAGAAAACAGAACAACTATTTTGCTTCTATTTTCTCTACTGAGAATGATCCTTAGACTTGAAAGTATTGAACAAAAAAGGTAAAGAGCAAATTGAACTCAAGATAAGTGAGATGATAGTAAGTACTTAACAGTGAGTCAAGTCACCAATCACAGCAATGCTGAAAAAAAATTGTAAAAGTGATTTTGAGCCATATTTTTGAAAACCCTAGAAAACAGGAAAATAGAACAGGAATAGATGGTTGACTGTAGTTCTCATGTTTAAAAAGAAGAAACTGTTAACTGATGAACTTCATTTTCATTCATGGAAAAATTCTAGAACCTAGTATTGAGAAGACTATTGATGATTACTTAAAAAGGAAAAGAATAAAAACTCTAATGCAATTCAAATCCAGGCTCATTTAATAACTAGCTGTATAACCCTGGATAAGTCATTTGGCAAATGAGTTATGAGTTAACCTCAGTGTCCTTTATTATAAAATAGGGATAAAAATAGTACCTATCTCATAGGGATAAAATGAATTTCAAACGAGATATTCATAAAAAAAATTCTTAGCACAATGCCTGGCAAATAGTAGGTGGTACATAAATACTTATTTCCTTTCCTTCCTAGCTACAAACCACCATGAGTTTATCCTAACAGTTGGTCATGGCAAATGAAACTATTTTTGGGGGGAGGGACAGTTTTGTTAGACATACAGGGAAATGCCTGCATATATAATATATATTATAATATGTAATATGTTATACTAATATAAATATTCAGATAAAATTCAACAAGGTATTTAATAACCTCTCACATTACAGATAGATTTATGTTCAGAATATGGTTATATTTTATGTTTTATGTTCAGAACTGGTAAAGCCACATGACTTACAAAATTTTGGAGTTTGAATAGAATCCAAAGACTGAATGAAAATATCCTCTACAATGGATTCAATAAATAGTCATCTAGTCAGTACCTAAAGCCCTTGAATAAAGAAAAAAACCTTCTCAGGCAGCTCAATACATTTTATAATAGTTCTAATTGTTGGACAGTTTTTTCTCAAATGAAGATAAACATTCTTCCAGCTTCCTTTTCTTCTTTACTTTCTCTTTTCCAAACAGCTACAGTTCTGGAGCTGAAGGTCCCAGCTTCCTTAGCTGATAAGTTTTCTGCTCATTGAAAAAAGTTCAACTTCCACTATACAGAAACCCCCAAGTCAAGTGTGATCCAGAAACATAGTATTTAAACTTCTTTTTATTGCCAATACTCCAGAGTGGAAACACCTGTCAATTAGAGGTTGAAACACATCAGCACCTCCTACAGGAGATGAGAGAAGTCCAAGTTTTCCCTGGTAAGGACAGAAGATATAGAATCCAATAAAAATTTGATAAACTAGAACAAAAGTTTATATCTAATAAGAAAATAATAACAATTATGATAAAAATACCTAAATTTGGAAAATGTTTTATATCTATCATTTTATTCAATGATGAGATTTAGTAGCAATAGAAAAGTCCTGTAGTTGGATTAAAAAAGCAAAAGGATGAGGTGAGAGAGATAGTTAGATAATTCATATGAAAAAGATATGGGATTTCTAATGTGTGCAGGCTCAACATGAGTCAATAAGCATTGTAGAATGTGGCTGCTCAAATAGCAAACACTATCTTAGGCTGCATTAACCTTGCAATTGGATCCAAAAGAAGGGATGTGATAATCCTGTTGTACTCTATCACATTTTGAATGCTGTGTTCAGTAAATTTTTTTTTGCTGCAACACTGACAAATTGGAATTTGACCAGGTGTGAGTGACCAGGCTTTGAGAGGACTCAAAGCCATGTCTTGCAAGGCTTGGGTGAAGAAAATAGGGATGTTTAGCCTTGAGAAGAGAGAGCTGTTTTCAAGTATTTCTAGTATGTGGGAAAAGGGATTATTGTTGTTTTTCTTGGCAGCAAAGTAGTAATGGATAGAAGCTGCAAAAATGCAGATTTCTGCCCAATAAAAGGAAACATTTCACAATTAACTCTACCTTTTCCAAAAGTATTGTGGATATTGAGTTCCCTACCTCATTGGAGGTATCTAAGAAGAATGGAATGAGCTGATCACCTTATAGGTTATCAGGTGTCTGCCTGATTACTCTTCCCTATATCTTATATTGTATATAAAGGGAGGGGTGAAGGGATGAGTTGACATCACATAAGCATTTAAAATGTTTGTTGAATTGAATTGAAGGAAGGTAGAGATACCCATTGTTCTCTGTAGGATTTCAAATCAATAAGCTGAAAAATACCTCTGAAAAAGAAGGTTGATTTTAGATTTCTCTATTAGAAGAGGCTCAAATATTCTGTGTCTTCCTACACATGATTGTACTCTTACCCAGTCAAATCAGTTATTTTGGAGTTAACTGAGATTAGGGGAAAGGGAAATTAGGTAAAGCATGAAGCTATTTTGACATTTCTCAAAAGATTTCTGTATTGGTATTGGTAACTCTTGTCTTTAGCAGGAGGTGCCCTGTACTTGAACTTCTGGCAAGTAGGCCCACCCTGAAGAACTGACAATAAAAACTGTTGAATGCTGTGTTTCTGGGTCACATATTGATTCAGTAGGTCTCTCTATCATGGGAGTTAAACTTTTCAATGAGTATAAGCAGAAATTGAAATATGGGAGACCAAATAAGAGATGATAATGCAGAGGACTTGGGAAAGAGAAACTGGAGAAAGATGGCAGTTATGTGAAAGGATAAAAGGGTTTGGATAAGAAATGTTGTGAAGAGAGTAATAATTAGGGAGAGAAAATTGACAAAAATAAGGAATTGGTTAGATATGGACAGTCAGGCAGAGGGAAGGTCAAAGATGACTCCTATGTCATGAACCTAAATATTAGAAGAATGATAGTGTCCTTAACAAAAACAGAGAAATTTGGAAGAAGGGCTAATTTAGGGTATGTGGATAGCAAGTTCTGTTTTGAACACTTTTGATTTAGAATGCCTTTGAAACATTCAGGTAGACATATCCATCAAGAAGTTGATAATATAGAACTGGAATTCAGGAAAGACTTGAGGGATGGATATATAGATTTGGGAATAAGAATGATAACTGAACCTATGGAAATTGAGGAACTCACCTAGAGAGTATAGAGGAAAGAAAAGATGGCCCAGCATAGAGTAGTATTTAAGATAGGGCAACTAAGACTTCACATTAAATTAAAAAGGTTTTGCACAAACAAAGCCAATGCAACCAAGATTAGAAGGAAAGCAGAAACAAAGCTGGGAAACAATTTTTACAGCTATTGTTTCTGATAAAGATCTCATTTTTCAAATATTTAGGAAAGCAGAGTCAAATTTATAAGAATACAAGCCACTCCCAAATTGATAAATGGTTGAATATATATATGTATATATATATATATATATATATATATATATATATATATATATATATATATATATATACATATGCTCTAAGTCACTGTTGATTAGAGAAATGCAAATTAAAACAACTCTGAAGTACCACTTTATACCTATCAGATTGGCTAATGTTGAAAGAAAAGGAAGATATTAAATGTTGGAGGGGTTGTGGGGAAATTGGGACATTAATGTATTGTTGGTGGAATTGCAAACAGATTCAAGCATTCTGGTGAGCAATTTGGAACTATGTCCAAAAGGGTAATCAAACTATGCATAATCTTTGACCCAGCAAAATTCCTTTAGAATATGAACTCGACTGGATCTATATTCCAAATAGATCATTAAAAAAAGGGAAAGGACTCAAATGTATAAAAATATTTACAGACAGCAGCTTTTTTGTGGCAAAGAATTGGAAATTGTGGGTATGCCCATCATTTGGGGAATGGATGAACAAGTTGTGGTATATGCTGGTGATAGAATACTATTGTACTAAAAGAAATAATAAACAGGTGGATTTCAGGAAAACCTGGAAAGATTTACATGAACTGATGCAGAGTGAAGTGAGCAAAATATTACAGCAATATTATGTAATGAATAACCATGAATAACTTACTATTCTCAGGAATACAATGATACAATGATCCAAAGGATTCATGATTAAAAAATGCTATCTGCTTCTAGAGAAAGAACTTATATTATATGAATATTTTACATGATTGCAATATATAGCCTGCATCAAATTACTTACCATCTTAGGGAAGAAAGAGAGGAGGGAAGGAGAAATGAAATTAAGAACTCAAAATTTAAAAAATGTTAAAAATTGTTTTTGCATGTAATTAGAGGGAAATAAAATGTTATATTGAAAAGAAGATTTTGCTATATCACTTGACATATTTCATGTACAGACACATGTTGGTGAGGAATGGGAAGTGTAGGAGGGCTCAGACAGTGGTATTTGTCAAGGATTGTCCTGGAGATACCTTTGTTATCAACCACAGTAGCAGTCCAGAGAAGTTCTAATGCTCCCCTTTTATCCTAGTGCTTTCTTCCCTCAGAGATTATATAAGTGATGTGCATAAACATATTGTAGTTTTTCTTTGTTTGTTTCCTCCTTTAAAATATGAGCTCCTTGAGGGCAGGGCCTTATTTTTGCTTTTTGTATTCCTAGTATTTCGCACATAGTAAACACAGGAAATGTTTCTTGTTTGATCAACTAACAGAGAAAAAGATTCTCTAGGACTTAATTGACCTGTCTTGTCCATCAAGTAGCAGAGTAGCCCATTTGATGTCTGTCAATCAGAAAAATAAAACTTCCCCACAGATAAGGTGGTCCCAGCCACATCTAAGAGAGATAATCGAAGCGTTGTTAGGCACCTTTAGAAGCTTATTTTCCTTTCCTCTGCTCCTTCACAGGGTTGAAAACTCAGAACCAGAATCAGTTGGCCTTGGGGAATTATGGAAACATAAAGCAAGTCTGCATCTTGAGTAAATTAGGCAAGCAAGTGTTTTGACTTCTCTCCCTGTCCTCCCAGCAGGCTCAACAGGTTGTCACTAAGACACAATTGTCTGGTAGGTTGCTGTTTAATAATCTCCCTGGGATCCGAGCATTAAACAATGGGGACCACCTGGGAGAGGTACAAGTTGTGCCTTCAAGACAGGCCCAAAAGGCTTTAGTTGGTGGGACCGCTGCGCACCATATGCCACCATTAATCCTACATTTGAATCCCGGGGCAGAGAATAGGACATGGCCAGACTCCCGGCAAAGGCTTAACTCTCCCCAGATAATTCTGAGAACTAGCTTCTGCCAGAGAACCTGCTGTAGAGAGATCATCTCCCAGAAATGATTGGGGCAGTGGGGGCTGAGGGGGAGGAGAGGACTGTAATAGTACAGAATCTATCATGCAACCATACTTAAACCAAACTAAAACCTAACTTAAAATTGAGAGCTCAATGCTATCATTTTAACATTGCCTTTCCCCTCTCACTTTATAAGGAAAATCAAAGAAAAGAGGTACTAAGATAAAGACAGAATTCTTTAAAAAAAAATTCTGACTGTATTTTGGAGGGCTTGAGGTAGTTCATTAGTATGTCTTGATCCTAAGTTACATCTTCCTCACTCCCAATCATACTTTTTTTCACAAGTGAAATTCAAGCCCAACTTACAGTAATTAATCTCCCTTCCAAATGTGCACAGTTCAGCTCTGGGCAGCTGGCACTCTCAACATACTCCAAAAATCTTTCTCAGCAAATTAAAAAGATAATCAGGACCTGGAGAGGAGAACCTAATTGAGTAAGAGTTTTTCAGACCCAGCAATTTTAATTATGAAATGTCAAGACCAACACAAGCCTTTGTGTCTGCAGGCTCTCTTCCTTCACAAAATGCAACTTCTAAAACAGCTAGTTTTGAATATTATTCTCAAGCAGAAGACCTCAACATATTCCAGGAAAATTCATCTTAATTGATTTGATAAAGACAAAATGGCTAAAAGGTAGAATTTATTTATTTGGGGGGGCATTGCCTTCACTAAAGTACTCAGAAGTATTCTTGCTTATAGGACTTAACCAGATTTTTAGTCCCCAAAACAAAATGAGCTCTATTTATGGGAAGTGTAGTCTGACAAGAATAAAGATTCTCAGGGCTTTGCTCTAGGGCATTGACATTTAGAGGGCAACAGAATTTATAGTCTTTCCATAGTGTAAAAACATGGAGCTTAGCATGTAATTAGCAAAATTAATTAATTAATTCTTTAAAATAGGTAAGAGTAACTTCACTATGTTCTGTAGTCTCTGTGACTCTTACAAAAATGAAATTTTCTTAAATGTTGACTTGAGGGTGCTTTTCTTGATATTTTCCCTGTTTGTTGAATTTTGTGCAGCTTGCCCCAGGCATGAAAAATGTTAGTTATGGCTCTAGAGAAAGGGGTTAAGGAGAGGTTGTTGCTACTGGAGGAGTCCCTGACTATATTTCTCCAAGTTTTCCTTTTTCCCTTTGACACTGACTAATAGGGGAATTGCTTGACTGTGTCCTTGAAATGTAAGAACATATATGTATGGAAGTTGCTCTGTGTGTGTGTGTGTGTGTGTTGTTTTTTGTTTTGTTGTTTTAATCAGTGGCTTCTACTAAAATTTCATCATTCTCTCCTTAATTATATCAAACAGCCTCCCAGGACAATTATAAGAAAGGTAGATTCTCAGCAGTTATAGCTGAATGTGATATTTGCTTTTCAGAAAAGTCTGGCCATTAACAAAAATTGATTGCCTGGCCACCCAAGACTACCAAAATAATCAGAGGGTGACTTTGGGGCTGTTTGATTTTAAACACTTTGGAAAAGCCAGCAACATTTTCTGCTTTGGTGAATAACAATTCTCCACCCTGGTATATTAGAATAAATCAGCTCAGTTGGTACTGCATTGTTATAAAGTTCCCAACTATTATAAAATAGTTTCTATCAGAGCAGTTTTCTCCTTAGCCAGTCAAGTGGAATGATCCCTGAAAGCAATCTTGTGTGGAAGAAATGCTCTCGGTTTTCTCACTTCAAGTTCCTTGCATCATCATAAATTTGTGCTAAAAAGCCTGATGATTTGGGGAGTGTTGTTTTCAAATGATAAAGAAAAAGCAACAAAGAGAATGCAACAGTAAACCCTGAAGTAGATGAACAATAAGAAAGAACCTTTTATGCCTTAGACAAAAAAAAAGTTACCCAATTTTTAAAGGAGCTAAGAGCAGATAACTTTAAAAAATATGTGAAATGCTACTTCTTCTTTGCCCAAATCTTAGAATTTGTGCCTCCTTAAAAGAAATTCTGAACATTGAAAGGTTCTTGTACTTGAGTAGAAATATTTAGTCTAAGAAATATCTAGGGGTATCTTAATGTCCTTGGCAGCTTGGTGATAGGATAGAGTGCAGGACCTGGAAATAAGAAAACCTCAATTTAAATCTGGCTTCAGATACTTACTAGCCATGTGGTCCATGTTAACTTGTCTGCCTTGGTTCCTACTATGTAAAATGTAGATGATAATAGCATTTACGTTTCAGGATTGTTGTGAAGATCAAATAAAGTCATATTAAAACTCTTGGCAAGTCTTAAAGTTCCACAAAATTTCAACTATTCTTATTAAAGCTAAACAAATGCCCTGAAAATTCAGTAAACCAAGGGGAAGCAGCTTCAGAAGATGGTTTAACTGCTAAAGAGAGCAGGCTTGCCCAGCAAAATAGGGGCAAATACATCTAAGGCTGCTTCTTTCTACTTTCGAGGGATTGATTGAGGATGTCACTTTAAAACAAGTAATCAAGCAAACTTATATGCTGCTTTGAATGAATGACTGAATAAATGAATGTCTCCCCCACCACCTCCATCTCTCACTTCTAGCACTACTGGATAGAATACAGCAATCAGGATGGCCTAGGTTCCTGGAGTCTACTAGCTGTGTAATCTTGAAAAAATCACTTGAGTTCTGGCCTCAGTTTCTTCATCTGTATAATAGGTATAATACCTTCAAGTCCCTACTTAAAGGGTTCTTATTTTAAAAAGAGCTTTGTAAGTCTTAAGTATAATATAAACAGGAATTGTTCTCCATTCATTTATTTCTTATAGATTTAGGTCCAAAAGAGACTTTAGAGATTGTTTTCCTATCACTTTATAAATGAGGAATTAGGAGCAGAGAGTCTAAGGGAAACTTATCCAAACTCACACAGCTCTAAAGTCATCTGTCAAAATTAAGGTTTTTCATCACAAATCCAGCATTCTTTCCATTACATCAAGTTATCTGCCATAGCAATAATAGATGCTGGATAAAAATTTGTTGCACTCTCTTTGCAAGCATACAGTTCCACATACTCAAAGGAGAAATATTCTATTGATCAGTAAAAGAAAACAAATAGAACTCTTAAATAGAAGAGTTTGGAGGAAGTTCTGTTGTCAGTAAATACCCTTCCCCAGAAACCTATCTTTATAACCTCACACTCACAGCTACCTACCAGCTAGGACTCGTGACATTCACTGTCTCTTTTAGCTCCTTCAGCAGCTACATTGATTCTACTCACATACAATTTTTAGCAGCTCCCAGAAGATGGAGAGGTCAGTATGTCTCCCCTTTATCATTCCTTTTGCAGTTCTCACAGCTCCCACCAGATGGTATCGGTGCTGTGTTCCCCTCTGGACTCAGGCATTCCTGGCCCTTTGCTATGAAAATACACACACACACACACACACACACACACACACACACACACACACACACACATCTATGGCCCTCTAACTATGCTGTAAAAAAATACTCTGGAGTTTCCCTGTCTTAGCAAAAGATCCCTGGAACAGTAGAATGAGTTCTCTGGTCTTGGAACTAGAGACTGCATATTAGAATGTGCAATTTAACACACATTGATTTACAAGGCACTAAGCTACATACCGAGTATACTAAGATGGAAAAAGAAATGCAATCCCTGCCCTCAAAAGTTTATATTCTCTTGGGTTAAATTACAGGAGGTGGCTTGTAACCTATGTACATATAAGCAAATAGAGACAATATAAAAAGTAAATATATAGTCAATTTGGTTGAAAGGGTAAAGCACTAACAGTGAAGGGAATGGGATAGACCTTGTCTAAAAGGAAGCTCCTGAGCTATCCCTTGAAGGGAACTGGATATTCCAACTAACACGGAGATTCCATGTGGAATGTTGGGTTTGGAGAGAAACAAGAAGGCCATTTTGACTAGCATATGAAATGTGTAAGGAGAAGGGATGAGAAATCAGCCAGGAAAGGCAGCTTGGAGCCTGGTTGTGAAGGACTTTAAATGCCAAATAGAAGAGTTATATTTCATCTTAGAGACAAAAAAGAGCTATTGGAATTTGTTAAACAGGGACATATATGGTTAGGCCTGTGCATTAAGATTGTCAGGTTGGTAGTATGGAGAAGATGGGTTGAAGAAACTTGGTGGAAGACCTATCAGGAGACTATTGCAATCTATACAGAAGCATTATTCTGGGGATCCAGTGAGATAGTTTATGGGAATTATTGATTATCTCAACAACCTTGTTATTTCACTGATGTTGGTATTCCCTCCAAAATCACAGTTGCAATCTAGCCATTTTCTTTGTAATTCTTATCTGTGTTCTCCCATAAATCCTCCACTGTGGATCTGCTCAAGATCCAGTCAGCCTTCTTCTAGGTCAGTGAGTCAGTCAAAATGCATTTATTAAGCACTTATAATATACCAAAACTTGGGAACTTTGGAATCAGTTATGGCACATGAAAAATACTGACACAGGACCACCCAGCATGCCCTATCTGCATCAAAGAAGGCATTGTGCTCTAGAAGCAAAGAAGAATTTCAGTAGCTCCAAAAAAGGTGAAATGTGCACATTTTAGGGACATTTATACTCCAAATGTTCAAGTGGACTATTTGTGCCCAACATGTGGTAGAGTTTTCTGAACTCCTTTTGGTCTGATCAGTCACTGTCCCTGACATAGTGAGGTCATTTTAATTTTCTTCAAGTATGAAGAACAACAACCAATGGGAGATGTCATAGCTAAAATTAGGATGCTGACCATGTGAGTGGAGGGAAGGGGACAGAAAAGAAAATTGATGAATATTTGGCAATAGATTATATGAAGGATATAAGGTGGAGGGAAAAGTTATCATTGACTCCAAGATGATAAAGTTCAGTGACTAAAAATATGATGATGTCCTTATCAGAAACAGGGAATTTAGAAATAGGGGTAAATTTAGGAAGAAAGCTAATGAATTCAGTTTTGAACATGCTCAGTCTGAGATGACTGTGGGAGATCTAAATGGAGATGTCCAGAAGGCATTTGATGATGCAAGACTGAACTTTACCTCTACTACATATTAAATATTTTACCTTAGGCAAATCACAAGGGATTGAATTTTGGCCTTGAGGTCTTTTCCAGCTTTAACTTTATGATGCTGTGAAATTGGTCTTTCTGAAATATATATACATATACTATATTTATATAAATGCAAATATGTGTGTAAGAGAGAGATTCAGCTCAAATAGTACTAGACAAGGCAGCTTCTGATGAAACTGCGGTTCTTACCAATATCTGGATTCATAGAAGTTTATTCAAGAGTTAAGAACACATCTTGCCCTGCTCATCTCCAATTAGTCCTCTGTGACCAATACCAGACTACAGCATCATGCATCCAATTGCACACCATAGCCTGGGTAATAGGCATTATTGAGTTTTTCCAGTGCAGATTGCTAAATGAATCCCTTATGAGTGGCGATGTATATTGTTGAGAAGGTTCTGTACTATTTCTATTCTATGAGACTCAGCTGAAGGAACCAGAAATGAATTTCCTGGATAAGGTAGTGATAAATGATGTTAACTGATTTCAAGTGTTTGAAAGTCTTTTACATAGAAAATGAAGTTACTTGTTTTTCTGTGGGTCACAAAGACAGGCCTAAGAGCAGTGGTTAGAACTTTTAAAGAGATTTAGGGTTTGGTGTGGAGGAGAGAAACCAATCCAAACTTGGAGAAAATAGGGGCTCCCCTTTATTGAAGTTCTTTGCAAAAAGACTGAAAGTCCACTTACTGGAGATGTTGGAGAAGGAATCTTTAGTCAAATATGAATTGAGCAAGATATTAATAATCCTGAAAAATAATATTTGTATAGCACATTAAGGTTTGCAAAGCATTTTGTTTATACCATCTTATCTGATCCTCTCGATTACCCTGTGAGACAGGAGCTATATTTCCTATTTGAAAGTGGGAAAACAGGCTGAGAGATATGATGGGATTTTCCCAGGGTCATATAGTTAGTGTGTGAGGGAGGATTTGAACTCAGATTTCCTTTCTCCAAGTCCAACATTCTGTCCACTGTGTCACCCCCATTGTCCTGAATCAAGAAATCAGAATGCATCTCAGAAATGGGGCAGACCTCAGAAGTCATTCAGTTCAACCTGTAACTGACCAAGAATTCTTTATCATTCACTGAAAACCACTGAGATCCTTTTCATCTCTAAAATTATTCAATGCTCTAGCAAATATATGGTTGGCTGATAGGAAAGAGAAAGCAGCTATATGTGAATCATGATAGTAGGTTCTTCCAATAAATATGAATTCAAAACATATCACAGGTATGAATCAAGAGTGTGAAGGAAGAAGAATAAGCAAATGTAAACAAGAACTTAAATGACTTATCCTGGATCCAAGCCAGTGATATAGCTGCCTCAGAGAAACTCTGGACCAGGCATAGAAATATGTAAACTCTCTGAATGTACTTTGCAAACCTCAGAATGCCAATTATGATTGTGAAAAACCTGACCTATCACCTAGGTAAGTATTTTATGTAGGTTTGTATAGGCATCTATCTATATAACAAGAGCTATATATGTCCATAGGCTTTCTAAAGCTCCCTAGAAACAATTGTACCCCAAAGTCAACAAATTTGTCATCCACTAGTTAAACCTGCTTCATTAGTCCAATTCTCTTAATATGTACAGGGGCTCGCAATTAGAGAGAAAAGGAATATTATGAGTGGTTGGAATAAAGAAAAGCTTTAAAATAAATGTTACAAAATAATCTTTGATCCACAAGGAATTCACTCTAGGTTTTGTGCCCATCTGTGGCTGTGGGCTCCACTGCCACTTCTAACACTCAAAATGAACATTTTGAGGGTCTACCCCAAGAATATCATCCTTTGCCTTCAATACCAGGCTGTTCTACACTACTGATAAGATGGGGGCAGGGGTGAAGGTTGGGGGACAAGTGTGGTAAAGCCAGTCCTTGGGGCTGATGTGTCATTTGCTTTCTGAATGACAACTTGTGCCGGCATTCAGTTCTCCCCGGCTGCCTCACCCCCTGAGAGCACTGGCGCCCACCCAGCTTCGAACAGAGGTTCATTCATAAAAGTGCTTCTGTCTAGTGGTTAGAGTGGGTGGTAGGGTAGGGTGAGAGGGTGTGATGACAGTGTGCCAGGACTTCTTGGTCACAGCTGCACCAATGACTTACCATGTGACCTCAAGCAAGGCGTTTAACCTCTTGGTGCTCCAGTTAGCCTACCAATTAAACCAGCCCAACAGATAGTGAAAGCACTTACCAGATGATGTTCTATTAGAAATGTTTCTCTATTAGAATGACCCTTTTCAGTATTTTGGAGACAAAGAACAAAAGCACGTGCTTAATGGAGTTTTTAATGGCTCAAAATTCAGAGTTGCTTTGAAAATAGGGGTAGGTCTCATACCCCTGTACACACAGCATTGATAAAGCACTTTTAGAGTTGTTTGGTTCACAGGTGCCATATGGATTGAAAGTAGGGGATTTTGATCAGTATAAAATTGCTGGGAGGCCCATTCATAAAAGGTGCTTGAGTTTGCAAGGGTGAAATTTTATTAATAATAATGTCATTATCTCTACCATCTCTTCACCCATCCTCCCCACTCTCCAACACATATCTGAGACATTAAATAGCTGACATCTCTAGTGAAAAGTATTTTCTAGAGCTCTACATCTTTGGGTCAGGTGCTATCACAAACACCGCCTATGTAGAAAAAATGTAAAGTTGGAATGCTGAGCCACCAAGAACAGTGAAATAACACAAGACAACTAAAATAGATAAATAAGCCTGCTTTTTAAAATTCTCTTATTTGTAACTATCCAAGCTAACATTTCAAGATGCATAGTGTTTTCCCTTGAAAACCAACAAATCTAGTTATATTTTATGCATTTACTTCTCTAGAAATAGGTTCTCTTGGTTCTTCTTTTTCACTGGTTAATGTTCTGTACAAAAACAGATATGGGTCTTTATTTAAAAAAATAAAGATTCTTTTGTTATTAAAACTACATGTAAATGCAGCCAAGAATGAATATATTTTAGGGTAACAAGGAAAACAGTAGAGAGCTAGCCTTGGAGTGAGAGACTTGGAGTCAAGTCCCATCTCTGATAGATGAGGACTGTGTGATCAGTACTAAGCAAAAGATATAACCTCTATTTCTCCTCTTCCTGGTCCCTATCTCTCTAAGTGGATCTGTATTAGTATAGAGTTTCTTTCCCAGGGAATCCCTATATCAGTGAAGTCATAGGTCTGTTCACTGTACCCCAAAGGCACAATAATAATATCAAAATCAAAGAAAGAAAACTTAAGGGGAAGGAAATGACAGACTGGTTGAATTCTTTAAAAGATGCACACACAATATATTTTGGATTTTATATGCTATCTTTTTCTCTTGCTACACACACACACACACACACACACACACACACACACATATAGGGAAATCACTAAGTGAGGTGAAGTATCATTTGTCATAGACATTACTTCTAGTGGACATATTATGATACAGTGAATAAATACGTATTTATAGGTCTAATTCTGCAATGTAAAGTTAGCGATATAGTTGCCAGTTTCAGAAATAAACTATTTTGATGATATGTTTAAATTCATTTTAGTTATTGAGTCACTTTTGTATAGTCAGATATATATCTATTTTGAATAAATGACTATATATGGATGTGTATATATTTGCATGATTATATTTATTCTCAAAGTCACAAATAAAAGCATATCACATTACTTTAGCATCATGCCCTGAATGTTTACATAATAGACAATTTCTTGTAAATCATTCAATTCTCAAGGCTCCCCCCAAAAAAAAGTAAAAAGAAATTTAAAAAAAAATTACACATCCTTTTGTAAAGAACCATTCTGGATCCTTTAATTTTACAAAATTGCTACATTTCCAGGTGAACTTATTTAGTGTTTATAATTTTGTAAATCTCTAAACAGTCTGAAACAGATTTTAAGTCCTAAATACCAGTGAATACACATACACACACACACACTCACATGCATATGTGTGTGTTAATAAGCATCTTTTTAAAATATGTGTGTTCTGTTCCCTATGGACAATTCACTCTCTGTGGACACATAAATGTTTATACATTTTTAAAAGGCATAATTCTTAGTTAATAGACCAGAATACCTCCTTCAGTACCCTTCTGGTCTTTTGTGCAAATGCATGGTGAGAATGAATACACTGCTTATTAAGAAAGCATAATAAAATTCCGCATGAGAAGTAGCTTCTGCTCATGTTCAGCAGCTCCCCTTAAAGTTCATTCTTATGGCTTCCTCGTATTTGACCATGTCACAGTACCAGCCAATTGAGGGATTTGCTCACCGTGCTAACATTTGGATTAGTACCTGACACCATTAGCAGTTGCATCTGAAGTACTAGTAAAATTAGAATTAAGCAAGATCACTTCCCCTCCACTCATTGCCAAAGAATCCCACAAATTTATTTCAGCAAGTCTTCTGATCAGCCCTGGAAGATGATTTACGTTCCCTTTCTTCTATTTGATATGTTGTGAACCCATGAACCACTTAACATTTTCTACACACTGCTTTTGCTTGCTGTAACTCTATTCACTACTTGTTCTGCCCATGAAGTCATCATTCTCAGCAAAACAGAAGGCAAGGCATTACATTACCATTTAGGCAAGGTCCCTCAGCATTTCTGGGCATCGCCTCACTCATTTTGATACAACCTATATTTTCCTGTGATTGGTGCTAAGCAATTTTTGATAAAAAAAAATAATTGATGCATAGCCACATTTAGCAACATTCAGCAGAATGGCAATACAAAGGAGAAAAAAATACATCCCTAGCCTCAAATGCGTATCCTGAGTAATAACTGTCTTGTTTGCTTTTGTGCCTGGCTAAGCATGAATGCTTTTTTTAAAGCTCCCTCTTGAGGTAGAACAAAGTTTCAGTGTCTTCATCAAGCCAGGGTCAGTAGTCAGTTATTATTGTTATGCTTTTGGTTATTCAACTAGACCTGAACTTGGGAATTTTATGTGTTGTGTTAAAATGAGAGTCACAAAGTAAATGGATTCACCATTTCTTTCTTATTTTCCTTTATCCATTCCCAAATTTCCTCTTAAAGTACAAAGAGACCTACAATTTTTAGACAGTCCCTAAAAATATACAAGTTACAGATTAGTTACAAATAGGAAGTCAGAGACCTAAATCATTTCTGGATTTTCTGACTCAGCACTTAAGACGATAGACAGGGCAAGAATGGTCCATGTGCTATAGTACTCTATGTATCTCTATGCAGATACATAATTGGGAACTCTTTGAGGTATTACTACTCAACTATTATAGGGCAAAAATACTTAAGTAGAAATAAGATGGCCAGAATTAGAGGGGTCAGTCTGGTGGAAAGGGGGTAGTAGTAACAATGTTGAGAATATTCTGATCATGGGTATAGTCACAAAGTGGTTCAGAGGACATTACAACCATAGGTATAGTCATGAGGCAGTGTGAACTAATTGTAGTCCATGAGGTAAAGCAGAGAGACAATGGTTGCCATGTGTAGAAAGTTTACTTCCCAGACCTCCCCCAAGAAGAAAGTGCATCCCCAACCGCAGATGTCAGTACTCTGAGGTAAAGCTCTATTCATCACAGGCTAGTTAAGACTTTGCTGCTTGTGTCAATCAGGGCAACACACACCCTTACATTTTGTTTTAGCTTTCTGAAATCTGGCTTTTCTGATCATGAGCAAATATGGAAATTTCCCCGTGGGGAGAAGGAAAAGTGGGGCCAGAACCAAGCCAAGAGAACATATACGAAATATCCCCTTAAACCACCTACCCAAAGTGAGATAGTGACTCTAGAACTACAGTTGGTGATGGACAGATCCTTATTTGTAAGTATTTAATGTTTCTTAGGAAGCACTTCTAAAAGAAATTGGTATGTAATAGACAGCACTCACTGGAAAAAACAGGCCGATTATAAAATGCACTAACTTATCTGGTATTCATTTGAAAAGTAAATGGGGATGCGAGGTCAAGGTGAGAGTTCACTACCAATTCAAATATTTTCCTTTAACAGGCTCTAGCACTCCTGCTTTAATTCAAGCAGAAACACAAGTATGAATAATCAACTGGATGATGCTCATCAAAAACCTTTGTGCCGTTGCACCATTTCAAATGGTCATTGAAGCTTAATGGCAAAAAATTTACATTATTCCTTTAATTTGTATTCTGTTCCTTCCTTCTGACTGATGTGATTGTGATTTTCTGTGCCTGCTGTATTATTTTGATGCAAATGCTATATTATGTGTGCCTGAGTCCAATTTCCTGGCTTTTGCCAGTAAAGAAGCAGCTACTAAAATAGTTCAAAATCAGGGTTATTTAAAGAGTCCTAACTACTGGGCTCTAATTAGTAAAACAATACAGTTGGGGTGGGAGCCCAGAGAGTTGCTATCTGGAGACACCTTGAATATTGCAGCTTAATAATTGCTTGCACACAAAAAGGCAAAAGATCAGCAAAAAGGCAACATTTGTCACCCAACTTGCCTTCTTTTCACCCCCCCCCAGTGATGAATATTAGAGTTTATCCAAATTACACCTACACAAGAATTAAAAAATTTGTAATTCAAGGAAAACTCCTTTTGCTGAAACATAACCACCTAGGGATGAATGCTTTATTGAGATACATGGGGTTGCACGCCAAAGTCGGCAAATATAAGGCCCCAAGGGTGTTCATTGCATGTAATGTATGCACAAGCTAATTTATTATACTGTGACTAATTTCCATTTCTTGTGCTTAGAGTTGCCTTGCTAATTACAGGGATGTTTTCTTAACTTTGGTAATTATGTTCTATGCTTTATACAGGCAACAGAGCAAATGAGTGAGGGCGGATTGCACGCTACTTGGAGACAGATGCATCCAAGTGAGATGAAATCTATGTCAGCCCTATCAGGGCCGACACCCCTAATCAGAAGCCTCACAATCTTTGATCAACTCCAACAGGCTGCATTGGAAGCATTTGGAGAAATATTTGATAGAACTCCACATAATTAGATTGACTGGCTTAATTAGAAAAAGTTTGCGGGCAAAGGGAAGCTGTCGCGTCTGTGGCTCGCTCTGATGGTTTGCAGCCTCATCCCAGGAGGCCTTTAGCACAAAGCCCTCCCTGCTGAGCTAACACACACTGGTGTGTTTTCACATCCAAATCAGGCCACTGAGGGTCTATAAATCCAAGGGATGGTACCAAAGAATGACCTTCCCCTCCCCTATAACACCCTTCCCAAAGAGCAGCGACAGAGCTTGACAAAATAACAGAAATTACACTTTCTTCTCATTTTCTTTGCTGAAATAACAAGGCAGATGAAGAAATTCTCAGATGTTAAGGTAGCCTGCAGAAAGATTGTGTTCAAGTCAGCTGTAGGAGGAAAACTTCATTAGACCATGATATTCCTAGGTTCCCTGAAACATCGTTGCCATCCCCAGCACTTAATTTAATGTCCCAGACACAATTTTTTAAGAAACAGAAACTTTAAAACTTTAGTTGTTTCAACAGCCCTGGAACTTGAGAAAAAAACAACTTAGCAACACTCTGATGATGACCAGATAGCCAAGTTATCCACAACCCATCAAGAAGGGGCAGTAATAATGGGGACTGATAAAGAGGGCTCCTGGTATAAAGACAGCACACTTTCAAGGGAAGAGGTGGAGGAGAATTTGCCCATCAGTAGGAAGCAGCTCAGTTATTCGTTGATGACCTGAAAAATAAAACAATCATTTCAAGGATCAGAAGCCACAGGAGCTCAGAGTAAAGAGAGGGAAATGAGCAAACTGCCCATAACACACACATTGTATTTTTATTTACTCTATTCAGATTTCTAATGACATCCTTCCTTCCTATCATATGACAAAATAGCAATTTCAAAATGAATAGGGTGTGTGTGTGTGTGTGTGTGTGTTATATGTGTGTTACTGTGTGTGTGTAAAATCACATATCCCCTCTTCACTTCTAAAATTTTGTATATCAATGTTTTTATTCAGGACGTGGATTATATCAAAAGAGTTATAGAATCTATTATCTCTTTTCCAAATTTAAAATGATTTTCTCGGTTTATAATGGTAAAGCAATTATGTGAATTCAAGGTAAAAAACTGATCAATCCTCTAAACATGTCATTATATACAAACTTAGATGACTTATTTAAGCCATTCATATTCTTTCTTTTAAGCTAAGTAAATCAGACAACCAGAATTAATATAGATCATTATAAGACATTTTTGACATTCCATTGAAAAACATCCACATGCCTTATTCATATATTAAACAAAAGTGTTCCAATGTATCAAAGGATATATGCCTAACACAATCTTTAAAATAACTAAATCACTGCTATATTAACACATGAAAATAAATGTGATTTTTCATAATTGGCAATACATGTAAGACTACTAGGACTGTCCTTATTTTAATTTTGGCCTTCACATTCAGAATTCAAGTGGCATTTGGTCATAACTCTGCTTTCATTTAACTTTTACCCAAGACAAAAGGAGTGTGAGATGGTAGTGGAAATGCTGATAACTCATCAAGCCCCCCAATATAACTTGTATAGTAAAAAGGCTAATTAACAGGATGGCTTCATAATCACACATGAAAGGAGAGGTACAAGAAAGCCTCTAAGGCTGGCTACAATTAGCTCATGCGGTGCCCCGAATCTCAATCACCAATTAAATCACGAAGAATGTCATACTGCTGTGAGGGTCTGCCTTGAAGAACAACCATTACTGAGAAGTCTTTTCTTCATCCATGCAAGTGATGTTTGTGTGCCTGCATACCCAACCCATAAGAAAGGAAAGGCACCCAGCAAATGCAATTCTTTTAACACGTTCTTTTATAAACGTTATCATTCCTACTTAATGCAAAGTGGTTTACACAGCTATTATGAAAGGAAGTCAGCCGTCCTTGGTCTCTCAACTGTTGTACCTTAGAAAGCTTCAATGCCAGACACAATCTGCAGTTGCTAATAATTTGATGACAAACTGCAGGAAGGGACTATATCAGAGCTGAGAGAAATAAAAACCATTGACATTTATATTATACCTTGGAGACTGTGAAGCATTTTATATATATTAGCTCATTTGAGTTTTTCTACCGACTGTGAGGTAAGACAGGCATTATTATCTCCATTTTACAAATGAGGAAACTGAGGCTCAGAGAGATTAAAAAGTTCCAGGGTCACAATTTGGCAATGCAAAGGTACAATTATTCAAATTCAGGTATGACCTAACTCTGCTTTTAATGCTCTCTTTCTTCTAGACCAACATGCATCTTGATTCAGTTATTATTTCTCCATTTAGACATTTCCCCACGTGTGTTAAATGAGCAAAAAGCTGTTCTGGATCCGGAAAAACTTGTTTACACCTCATGAAGGGGAGAAAAACAAATTAAGTTTGGGGAAGAAGGAGAATGACCCTCACTAATCTTTTGTTTTCTTCCTAAGGGATTATTTTTTTTTTATTAAATCAATAGCACAGCACCCTGATTGTACATTTTCCCAAAGACAACTTGTAAATGATTCTTTGTTGTAGAAGACATATGAATCGAACCCTTTGAATTTCTGACACTCGCCCTGTGCCTGTTGTAGAAAGCAGTTGTTGGTGCTGCTTAATAAATGTGCAGGAACAGTGCCTCATTCTGCACAGGGATGCAGCTATTTCTCTTGCCCAGCTCCTATCGTCCTTGAAAATGGTTTTGTGCGAAGAGGGAGGCAACTTTTAGCAAGCACACCAAAGCCTATTTGCCCTTGCGACACATCCTACCACGAAGGAGCTTGCTCAGATGTTTCCTACCACAAAATGCGATTTGCAAGTAGGAGATCAAATCAGTCCTGATAACATGAGGCATCCAGTTGAAGGAAGGGATCAAAGTTAGAAATCCAGCCTCTTTCACTGATGCATAATTTATATGCACAGTAGGTAGGAGCCAGTCACAACATTAAGGTCTTTCTGAAGAGGGAAGAAATTACTGCTTTCCCCAATAAACATTTACTTTGGGTGAAGTAGCTTAAGGGAAACATTTCCGTGGGAGATTTCTGCTTTTCTCTGAACAAGGCTGACGGGCTCTAAAGAGTCAGCTTCGCATGTGAAAGAGTGGAATGTGCAGGTGAGTATTTAAAGACCTATTTGTTCATTCACTACAGAAGCAGTGAAAGGGCTCAAGCTTTATGTTTGAAGTAAAGGACTAAAATAAGAACTCCATATTTAAAAAACCAGAGAAAAATATCTTTTCCCCAACCTTTTCTCCACTGGCCCAATTGCTGTCCTTATTATATGTGCCATGCTGATACATTGAGGACTTGATAAAGTTTAATACAAAAAGTCTTTAAAGCCATGAAATTTTCTAGTTAGGCAATTCATCAGATCTACCTAAAATAAATCACAATTATATTTAGGAAGACAGGTAGAAATGCACATAACTTTAACTAATCTGGGGATGAAAAAGGCTATCTATGTCCCAAGGAATTGACAGTGGTTGTAAGATGGTACTTCCTCCTTAAAAGGTAATGTTTTCTCTTCTCCCAAGACTACCAAGATGAAACTTCATCTCCTAATTCTCCAGTGGCACATGACCAACTACTCTCAGCCTCTGCCTCCAAACTTAGAGTCATATCAATTTGGTATCCTTTTCTTGGATTTCACATTTCTGCCTAATACCCAGGGATAAGGATAAAATTCTCATTTTATCAATGGAAGCCCTCTTAGTGTAAATATATTTGTAATAGAACTTTCTTCAGGAAAAGATATTTTCCAAATATAAGGATAGGGATATGCCCTTCCAATCCTTTCTACTGTGTTTGCCACAATTAAGCCTAGTTATGATTTTGATTTTACTTGGAACAAATGGAATTCTATTCTATTATAAGAATTTCACTTGCACTCTTCATAATTTAAGGATAGAAGGTGGCTTCTAAGAGCAGTCAAATTTACATCTTTAAAAGGGGTAAAAGAGAATAATAAATGTTGGCATAACTGGAAAGACTTTAAAAAAAAAAGACATATCTAATGGTATGTCTTTCCCCCAGCCAGTCTTAATTTTTATAGTTGAAATCAATCATGCTTTTAAATTATTAGACAGATAATCACTTCCTTGAAATAATTTCAGCACTCATCTATAATAAAATAGATTTCTTTCAAAGACCCCCTAGTTAAATGTGCTCAGTGCTACTTTCTGTATCATGCAGGTCAATTTAATTCTGCTCTATACTCTCTACACAGCTAAACAATTGCTTTTCAGAAACTGGAGAGCACAGTGAATGCTGCCTGTAATATCCATCTAGAGGTGGCCTTGAACACTTGCGTTAATAAAAGCTTGACATCTGAAATCCCACTTTTATTCATCTCTTATCAAAGAGTTTGTCAAGATTTCTGGAAATTAATGTCATATTAATCATTACTAATAATTCAATAATGAGAGACATTAAAAATGTAAGAAAGAGATTCTGAGAATGTCAGTGGTGGCGTCCATTTACCACATTAAGTACACCTCTGTGTGATTGTCTACATCTCACCATCTGCAGTACTTGAGACCTCCAGCCTAGAAAAGATCCTCTTTTGCAATATCAATAGAGTGCTTCCTAGATGATACCTTAACTGGTCTATTTTAAACATTTATTTGGGTCAACTGGAGATTTAGCAATGAGCTTTATTTTATCAGGGACTCTTGTATATAACAAATACTCCACTTTTTTTTTCTTCTCTAGGCCCTAGCCTCATGTACATGTTGGACTTTCCCTACAGCCTTAACTTAGGATAGGGTCAGGAATAAGACCAGGCCAGCTAGAACTCATTCAGGCTCAAGACTTTATAATCAATCACTAGGTTACTAGCAAGCAGAAGTCAAAAGTAGGAAGCATGTTTAAAATCTGGGAATAAAATTTGGCAGCCTGGAGAAGATTATGATTTAAAGTAGCAAACATAGCAGGTAAGTTTCTCTCTCTCCTGATCCTTCCTCTAAGTGAAGTTCACAGTCCCTAAATTTCACTTTTTATTATTATTCCTAATTATTATTATTATTATTCCATATTATTACTATTACTAAGTGGAAGGATGTTGTAGTGGAAACAATAGGGCAAGATAGCTTACTACACCAGAAAAAAACCCTAAATTTTGAATAAAGGTTATGAATTCAGATTCTGGTGTTACCATTGTCTCTTCTTGGGCAAGTTATTAATGATTCTGGCCTCAGTTTTTTCATATGTAATCCTCTCCACCCTTCTTGTAAATGTAATAGGTGGTATTTATATATCACTTTAAGGTCTATAAAGTACTTTACGCTTAGAGTCTCTTTTGATTCTTACAATAATCCTCTTTGGTAGATGCTGTTTAAAACAAAACTGAGGCTGGGAGACATCAAGTGACTAGTCCAGAATCATACAGCTATTAAGCTTCTGAGTGGGGATGTGAATGCAAGTCTTCTAGAGATTAAATCCAGTATTCTCTCCAGAGATATCAAATTTGAAGCAGACAAAACTCCCAAATAGGACACAAAATAGGTCAAAATGTAATCAGGGAATGTTAAATAAAAATGCAACATAGATAATCTTAATTTATGAATTTCTAAGTCATGTGTGCCCTGCAAGAATCAATTTCTTTCTTTTTTTTAATTGAAGTGTTAGATGTCTCATCATCCTTTTTTATTTTTTATTATTAAAGCTTTTTATTTTCAACATTCACCTTTTCAAAACCTTGTGCTCCAATTTTTTCTCTCTCCCTTCATTCTCTAGACAACAAGCAATCCAATAATATATACAATTCTTCTATACATATTTCCACAATTATCATGCTGCACAAAAAAATCAGATCGAATAAGGAAAAATGAGAAAGAAAATAAAATGCAAGCAAACAACAAAAAAGTGAAAATATGTTGTGATCCACTTTCAGTCCCACAGACCTTTCTCTGGATTTAGATGGCTTTCTTCTCCATTTCTACTTGAATTTAAAACTATTATGACTATACCACTTAGATGTCTGAAATAATCAAGATTGAGGCAACAAAGGAAATTTTCTCCCTATGATTCTCTCTCAGGTACCTAGCTCATATTGTACAATAATCACCCTCATTATGGTTTGTTTCTACCATCACAGGAACTGTCATGTTGTAGTGGGTCAAATTAAAATATAGTAAACGGGGAACAGACATAAAAGTATCCTAATTCTTTATTTGCAAACCCCATAAGCAAATAGGCAGCACAGTGGATAGAATACATGATCTGGAGTCAGGAAGATTCATCTGGCCTTAGACACATTAACTGTGATCCTGGTTGGCCAACTTCCTTTACCCTGCTACCTCTGTTTCCTCATCTGTAAAATGGGCTAGAAGTTGAAATCAAAAATCACTCCAGTATCTCTGCCGGGAAAACCTCAAATCACAAAGAGAAGGACACAACTGAAATGGTTCCGTAGCAGCAGCAGCAACAGTAACAACAAAAAAATAACTATTACTTCCCTGTCTCCATTCATTTGCTCATCCTGCTACCTTAGTAAAACTTACCCTTCCCGGTAAAAGATTGTGGCTTAGGAGACTGGCATAGTTCCATAGTGTAGATAGATAGAAATAATAGATACAAACATAATAGATTAACAAATACATAGAAAGAAAAAGATAGAAAGATACATAGAAAGATAGACGGCTAGCTAAATAGACACAGAGATGAGAAAGGAAGGAAGAGAAATAGACAGAAAGACATATAGGATAGATGGATGACAGATAAAGTGCTTTCTCTGTGCTAGTTACCATGCTAAGCACAGAGGAGATATATATATATATATAGTTATATATATATATGTATGTATAACTAAGCAAAGCACCATTACTCTTTCAGAACTTACAAACTAATATAGGGAGGTAATAATACACCAAGGAAACTAGAGGAAGAAAGGTATACCCTGTGATACCTAGGTAGAGACAAGGCAGGTGTTGAAGAGCTGAAGTTGGGAGAATGAATTGGGCCAGGAGTTAAGTAAACATGATCTGGGGCTCTCATGAAATAGTGGTTGGATCAAGAGACTAGCTAATCAGAAGAGCAAGTCTCAGGGCAGGGCTTTCTCCTGGATGGAAAGTAGTTGGTTAAGAATTTAGAAGCACTCCTAAGCTACCACACCTGTGGGGCTTTATCAACCTCTATCCCTATGATTCTTGCTAAAATCCTGGGATTTCATTCCATAAAGTTCTGAACCCAGTGAGTTTATCCTATGTACCAGGGTTGACAGGGTTATGAACACTGGGTATGATGGAAGTTCTTCCTTTCATTGTGACATTGGGATGTCATAGGCTAAAATCATGGGCTCCAAAGTGTATAACTGGGGCTTTTCCTGTTGTTATCACAAAAGGTTGTGTTGAGGTGAGCCTAACTTTAAACTGTTGAGAGTGGGGATATTTTTGTTTTGTTTGTCTTTCTTTGTATCCTAAATGCACAGAACCTAATGTAAAATCGGCACTTAATAAATGTTAATTGACTGACTGATTGACTAAGTGACTGGTACAGCCAGTTTATGACAGTTGCCTAAAGTGTGAAATAGAACAGTCATCCCTATTAATGAGTAATAACCATAGATGACATTCATTGAGGGCTTTGAGGTTTAAAAAGCACTTTACTTTCTTTACTCCCATTTGAATTTTACTATAACCTCATTATTATTGCATAGAGTCTTTACATTTATCTTCATAATTATTATTATCTTCATTTTACAGATGAGGATGCTGAGGCAAACAAAGTTTAAATGACTTGCTCAGGATCACATGACTAGTAAGTGTCTGGAGGCTGGAATATAATTCAGGTCTTCCTGACTCCAGATGCAATGCTCTATCTCCTGTGTCACTTAACAATAATTAAGGTTTGCAAAATTCCTTACACATTATCTCATTTGATTCTTCTAACAACCCTGCAAGGTAGAGACTATTATTAATCTCATTTTATAGATGAGGAAACTGAGGTACTGAGCAGTTAATTGACTTTCCAGGGTTATGTTGTTAAAAAGTATTTGAGTTAGGATTGGCTCCAATACCCTATATTTAAGGCTACTTTCAACTGAAGGAACCAGCAATGTTTAATTTGGAAACAAGTAAACTCAGGGGGGATATGATATGTCTTCAAGTATGTGAGGGGCTATCTTGGAAAGAAGGGTCAGACTTCTTCTGTTTGGTCTCCAAGTCCAATGGGTGTTAAGAGACAAATGGATGTAAAAAGCTCAATGCCAGAGAAAACTTCCCAACCAAACTATCCAAAAATTGCATGGATTAACTTTGAGAGGGGATGAGTTCCCACGCCTTGGTAATATTTGAACAAAGGTTAGATGACCATTGTCAGATATTCACAGATATTCACACTTTCACACATAATTTGAATGAGTATTGAAAACCTTTCCAATCCTCAAATTCTGTGATTCTGTGAATTCTGCCCACCAGCACAAATTCCTCTTAGCATCTTTTCTATGACAGAGAAACTCAAAGCTATTTTTCCTGAATTGAGAACTGCTCCCTAAGCTCTTCCCTTAGAGACATTTCCTATTTAGTCTCTCATTAAGAGTGCCATCCCAAGCCCACAAATCACTAGGACACCTATTCACCTCGGGCTGCATAAATATTAATGGGAGCTTTGCACAGGCACTGGGGGTTACATGCCACTTATTAGAAACCAGAAAAGAAAGCAATAAGCCAATTGGAAGCATCATTAGTAGACCACATGGCATAAGCTAGGTCTTCAAAATATAAATGCTATGATGGATAACTAGTTAAATGAAAACTTTATAGAAATAACAACTCCCACTGAGAGAGTTTTCTCTCACTTGGGGCTAGTTCAACCTTCTTCCTCATTCTCATTGTTCCCCATATATATCATGTCAAAATAGTAGAGGATTTGAAGTTCCTATAGGGTCCTGCCTAATATTCCTTCAAATTAATCCTTATGTATAACCACTTAGTTGGTATAGCTGATATAGCAAGTGACTTAACATGGCTGTACAGGAATGAGTCCCAGCCAGAGATTAGGAAGCTCTGCAGTAATATTACCTAGTAGATTTTAAATGGAGAGAGTAGGAAAATGGGTAACATTTTTGAGTAGGGCTTGTGGTCCATTTTCTCCCTTCCAACCATTTGTGTACACTGTTCTATCACAGTATTTTAAGCCAGATAGACAGGAGAAGAGATGAAAGGAAAGGAAAAGAGAAGAGAAAAGAGGAGAAGAGAAAAGAGAGAAGGGGAAGAAAAAGGAGGAGAGGAGACCTAGTCCAATCTCCACATTCTACAGATGAGGAACCTGAGGCTCAGAGAGATTTGAAAGTGAGATGGCTCACATAGGTTGCAAATAGCAGAGCTGGTCTCGGAATTCAGGCTGTCTGATTGCAAATGTGATGCTCTTTTCATATTTTTCTAGATAGGCCCTCTTTATGCTAAAGTTGTGGCCAAAAGTGAGAAATTCTAGATAGCACCTTAGAGATCATCTAAACCAGGAACTTAAACTTTCTCCACTAATGACTCCTTTTCACATGATAAATTTTTATATGACCTCAGGCATATAGGTATATAAAACAGGTATACAAATCAGACATTTACTGATCCATTTCACAACCCCCACATTCAGTCACACAATCCCATATGGGATTGAACATCACAATTTTAGGAGCTGGGATTTAAACTATCCCATTTGTTTCAGAGATGAAGTAACTGAGATACCAGTCTATGTTACATGATTTCTTTTGATCCTCACAACAATGTTGTGAGATTGATTTAAAGATCTAAATGGATTTTAATTTAATGGATCTAAAGATCTCCTTTATAGATAGAGAAATTGAAACTCAAAGAGTTAAGTTGGTCACCCACAGTCACATGGTTAGACTTACCTCTCAAACTGGAGAGGGTTGGTTAAAACCCGATGGGGAGGCTTATAGGAGGATATGACCAAGAATCACAGAAGGATGAGAAGGCATGGCTGGGTTGAAACCAGCACCATTAGAGGGTGTATCCTTAATATAGATTTATCAGAGAATCTAAAGTATATTCAAGAAGGAAAGGACCCACAGAAATAGGTGTTAGCATAGTACTAAAGCCAGTAGAAAAAGCCAAATGAATGAGAAGACCAAAATAAAAACTTAAACATTTGAATATATGTAGTTTACATATGTGAAAGTAAGTTATGCTATTATTCAGACATAAAGCACTATGATCTTTAATGGACCCCCTGTAAAAGCTCGACTCTAATATTCTGTTAGAGGCAGCTAAGTGATATACTGGGTAAATCTCTAGTACTTGAATCAGGAAGACCTGAATTGAAATCCTTTCTTGTTATGTGAACCAGACTGCCTCAGTTTCTTCATCTGTGAAATGGGACAGTAACACCATCTAGCTTCCAGGGTTGATGTAAGGATAAAATGAAAAATTTGTAAAGCACTTTGTTTATCTTAAGGTACTATACAAATTCTAGATAGTATTTTATTATTATTATATTATTATTATTATATTACTCCAAATGACATAGGAGTAAGCCTGGGTTCTTGAAAGTTAGGTCTACATTGCACAAATTCTGATATCTTCTGCCAAGCTTGAAAGATAATAAGCTTAGGTTCTGTGTCAGTGTTGAAGACCAACCTAGCTAAATTCAGAGATGCTCATAACCAGTATGGCTACTAGGTAATGAAATTTGGTCAGAATGGAAGATGTGCATGGAAGATTTGCATCATATATAAATATAGATATAATATAGATATAGATATATAGATATAGCATCTTTGAAAGTACTAAAAAGTACAGTGTATTCCAAAAGTCTAAACTATTAGAATTTTTAAAATGCACTAAGACTTGTGAGACATTCTATTTTAACTAATAGGATGATGGTATAGTACGCTGGAGAGATCAATGGATTTAGAGTCAGTCACTTTGGACACTGAACTCTCTGTGTGACATTTGGCGAATCACTTAACTACTCTTACCCTCACCTATATAATCAGGGGATTAGACTAGATACCTTCTAAGGTGTCTTTTCATTCAAGGTCTATGATTCCAGAATTTATCATTATTATGTTCCAGAAATCAATATTGATCTTTCTAAATTATATAAAGGATTTTAACTTCTTATATGTTCTGTCTGAAAGTTATAAAAGGCCTGGAATTTTAAAGTTAATTTACAAAGTTGTCATGGTAAAAAAAAATCACCATCCTCAAGGCAACCTAGTGATGAAATTTTCTAAAAATAATAACTTACATTTATATAATTCTTTTTAAAAGTCTTTTACATATTTTTGTTCTACCAAGAAATCTATGAAATAGGGGCTACAAGTATCATCATTCTCACTTTACAGATGGAAAAACTAAGGCTCAAAGAAACTAAATAAATGGTCCATGGTTACACAATTAATGTTAGAGATAAGATTCCTATTGTCTCTAGGATATAATATAAATTTTTCTATTTGGCATTTAAAGTTCTTTACAACATGACCCCTTATACTCCTCTAATCTTCTTACATAACTACTCTTCTCTTCACACTCTATGATCCATCCATAATGTCCTATTCACTTGTTCCATCCACCCAATACTCCATTGCTCGTCTCAATGATTTTGCACTGGCTTATCTCTCATGCCAGAAATTCCCTCTCTCTCTCTTCAATTCTACCTCTTGGGATACCCTAGTTTCTTCCAGACCTACCTTCTTTCCTTTACTGATTCCTCCTTCAACTTCACCCTCAAAGTACTCATTTTTGTATATATTAAATGTTTGTTGATTTATTGATTGATTTAAAAAAGATATTCCTCCTAGATAGTGGGTTCTTCCAGATCTTACTGGTCCCAGATAACATTTCATTAGTTTCATCAAGCACCAGGAAACTGCAGTGTCCTGGAAGGTATCTGTAGCTATTCAAAAAAGTTTGGATTGATTCAGGAAAAACTAAGTAGATAAAAAATGCCTATTCACCAGACAGGCATTCAGATGAACTATCTATAGAACTTGAGATAGACAGTATGGATGGTCAGTTTGGGGGGAATAGCATATTTAGGAAATAGTGAATTATTTTTAATGACTGGTGTAATGACTAAACAACAAATATCTTCATCACTTACTCCCTTCATCTCCCAGTAGGTGATTGGGACATTTCTTCTTGTTGTTGTTCAGTCTTTTTTAGACATGTTCAACTCTTCTTGACATTGTTTTAGGGTTTGGGTTTTTTTTTGTTTTTGTTTTGTTTTGTTTTTCATAAAGATACTGCAGTAGTTTACTATTTCCTTCTCCAGTTCATTTTTACAGATGAGAAAACTGAGGCAAATGGAGCTAAGTGACTTGTCCAAGATCACATAGCTAATAAGTATCTGAGGCCAGATTTGAACTTAGGAAAATGAATCTTCCTGATCTTCTGGTGTCACCTAGCTACTTTGATAGAGATGTAAGTAAAAGCAACATGCCCCACCCCCACATACACATACATAAATGTCAAACCCAGTGCTTGAGAAAGTTATAATCCAATGAGAGAAGACAACACATAAAAAAGAAGTTGAAATGGGAATGGAAAGGGAGAAATGGAAACGAAAACAAAATGCAAGCAAACAACAACAGAAAGAGTGAGAATGCTATGCTGTGGTCCCCACTCAGCTCCCACAGTCTTTTCTTTGGGTGTAAATGTCTCTCTTTATCACTGAACAATTGGAACTGATTTGAATCATCTCATTGTTGAAGGGAGCCACGTCCATCAGAATTGATCATCGCATTGTCTTCTTGTTGCTGGGTATAATGATCTCCTGGTTCTTCTCATTTATTTCATGTAAAAGGGATCTGTATGTGCAAGAATGTTTGTGGTGGCCCTCTTTGTATTGGCCAGAAACTGGAAATTGAATGGATGCAGATCAATTGGAGAATGGCTGAATAAATTGTAGTATATGAATATTATGGAATATTATTATTCTGTAAGAAATGATCAACAGGATGATTTCAGAAAGGCCTGGAGAGACTTACATAAACTGATGCTGAGTGAAATGAGCAGGACCAGAAGATCATTATACACTTCAACAACAATAATATGTAATGATCAATTCTGATGAATGTAGTCCTCTTCAACAATGAGATGAGACAAATCTGTTCCAATAGAGCAGAAATGAACTGAACTAGCTACACCCAGCAAAAGAACTCTGGGAAATGACTATGAACCCCTACATAGAATTCCCAGTCCCTCTGTTTTTGTCCACCTGCATTTTTTATTTCCTTCACAGGCTAATTGTACAATATTTCAAAATTCTTTTTGTACAGCAAAATAACTGTTTGGACATGTATACATATATTGCATTTAATTTATACTTTAACATATTTAATATGTATTAGTCAAACTGCCATCTGGGGGAAGGGGTAGGGAGAAGGAGGGGAAAAGTTGGAACAAAAGGTTTTGCAACTGTCAATAATGAAAAATTACCCATGCGTGTATCTTGTAAATAAAAAGCTATAATAAAAAAAGAAGAAAAAATCAGTTCATGTAAGTCTCTCCAGACCTCTCTGAAATCATCCTGCTGATCATTTCTTAGAGAAATATAATATTCCATACCATTCACATATCATAATCTATTCAGTCATTCTCCAAATGATGGGCATCCATTCAGTTTCCAGTTTCTTGCTACTACAAAAAGGGCTGCCACAAACATCTTTGCACATGTGGTTCTCTTTCCTTCCTTTAAAATCTCTTTGGGATATAAGCCCACTAGTAAACTGCTGGATCAAAGGGTATGCACAATTTAATAACTTTTTGAGCATAATTCCAAACTGCTTTCCAGAATGGCTGGATTCATTCACAATTCCACCAACAATGAATCAGTGTCCCAGCTTCCTATATTCCCTCCAATATTTGTCAATATCTTTTCCTGTCATCTTAGCCAACCTAAGAAGTGTGCAGTTGTATCTCAGAATTGTCTTAATTTGCATTTCTCTGATCAATAATGATTTGGAGCACCTTTTCATATGACTAGAAACAGTTTCAATTTCTTCATCTGAAAATTGTTCATATACTTTGACCATTTGTCAATTGGAGAATGGCTTGATTTCTTATGAATTTGAGTCAATTCTCTATATATTTTGGAAATGAGGCATTTATCAGAATCTTTGACTGTAAAAATGTTTTCCCAGTTTATTGCTTCCCTTTTAATCTTGTCTTCAATAGTTTTGTTTGTATAAAAACTTTTTAACTTAATATAATCAAAATTATCTATTTTGTGATCAATAATGATCTCTAGTTCTTCTTTGGTCACAAATTCCTTCCTCCTCCACAGGTCTGAGAAATAAACTATCCTAAGTTCTTCTAATTTATTTATAACATCATCCTTTATACCTAGATCATTAACCCATTTTGACCTTATCTTGGTATGTGATACAACTAAAACTTATAACCAAAGAGGAACTTCAGGGAAAACTGGGAAATGTATGATAAGAAAAGAAGACGGGAGCATCATATATGGATGACAGGAAGCTAGAACACTTCTTTTGCTTTTCTGAGATGTCAGAAATAAACCGGAAATGTTTCTGGCACATTGGGTGCCCTCCTCAGTGGCAAATTTTAGTCAATCAATCTACTTATAAAAAAACCTACTTAAGTTCCAAGTACTGTGTTAGGTGCTGGACAAAAAAAATATAAAACAATGTCTATATCTGTCTATATGTATGTATGTCATATATATACATATATATATATATATAAAACAATTCCTATTCACAAGAAGCTTACATTCTAATGAAAGAGACAAAAATAGAATAAATATGAATAAATAAAAATATATTCAAAGTACTTTAATACAAGCTGGTCAAATAGGGAGAACATCAATATAAGGTAGTTTAGTTGGGAAGACCAAGAAAAGCATCATATAAAAGATGTTACTTAAGTTGTTACTCAAGAGAAGGAAAGAACTCAGTGAAGCTGATTTGAGGAGCAAATTCATTCCAGGCATATAGAATGACCTAGGAATGGAATATAGATTGTTCTGTGTGAAGAAAAGAGAGGTAAGTTTATCTAAACCACAGAATATAGGAGGAACATTAAGGTCCAATAAGGTTAAAGCAATATATGGGGATCCCCTATGAATAGTGAGATTATGTAGTGTTTTTAAAGCTAAATAGATTATATTTTATTCTAGAGGCAACAGGACGTCAATAGAGTTGATTAAAGGAGTTATATCATAAGATCTGTACTCAGAAAATGTTTCCTTGGCAGCAGTGTATAGAAGAGAGACTGGAGTGATGAGAGGCACTAGACAGGGATACAAATTAGGAGGCTGATGCAATAATCCAGGTGAGAAATGATGAGGGCCTAGACTACAAGGGCAGCTATGTAAATAGAGAGAAGAGATGGGATAAAGGGAGTTGCGGAGTTCGAAATTGCAATAATTGGCAACCAATTAAATGTTTGGAGTGAGGGAGAGTGATAGTACAGGTAGTACTGAGTATATGGATCTTAGAAACTGGAAGGATGGTTTCCTTCCTTTGACAAAATAAGAAAGTGGAAGCAGCAAGTATAGATGGCTTTTACAAGGAAATTACCTAAGAAAGGAGGGAAGAGGAAAATAACTTGAGGAAAGAAGGAAATAGATTGGGGAGGGCTTGGTTGATAACATTATTTAGGTGAACTGAATTGCTGAACTGCTTTCTTTATTTCTTTTTTGTAAAAGAATTATCGTTTTCTTGGATTGGGAGGGAAAGGATTTTGCCACTATAATTCAATTAATTATTACAGACTAATATTATTTAACAGAGCATATAGATATACTTCTAGCCTAGTATTACCTACCTCTAAGGAGAGCAAAGTAGCCTCTGGCTCCAATTTCCTGCTTTCCCTTTCGGCAGGAATGAAAGCATTCCTTGGAGAGAAGTGGTAGGGAGAAGAACCTAGAGTTGCCTATTTTGCCTCCTTTCATTTCAGATCACACAAGGAAAGGCCCCACAATATCTTTGACTCTGTGCATGGGGCTTATTCTCCACTTTGGTATACATCAAACCATATACATTTTCCCATGATCTTTTGTGTTCTTCATATTCATTATTTCTTACAGTGTAGTAATATCACATATAACTATATGGAACTATAAATATTTTATTAAATACATATATTATATATTATATTAACAACACATTATATATTATACTATATGCAACATTTTATATGTTACATTATATATTTTATTTAATATTTCACTATATTAACATGCCAAACTTTGTTTAGCTATTTCTCAGTTGATAGGAATTTACATTTATTCTTTGCTACTGCAAAAATGATTCTTCAAATATTTTGGTAAATATGATACATTGTGAGATTTCTGGGTTAAAGAGTATGCACAATTGAGACAGTTTCTTAGCAGAATTGCAAATTCCAACAGCTCTTTTTGTTCTAAATCTAAACTAGATTGATAATCTTTTCATTGTTTTGAAATACATAAAACCAGCTACTTACTCTTGGGACTCTATACTACTCTTGGGACTCTATTTAAGCCTTGATATAATTCAATTATTAGTATCCTTCTTGATCATGGTTAAAATATTGAAATATGTATATACATATATATGTATCTACATTTTACATATACATTTGTATGTGTGTTTCATATACATATACACATACACTCAGAAAAGTTGATGGAGGATGGGACTTTCATCTCTTGATATTCTGTGTGCTGCCTAATACAAATCTTCAATCTTCAGAGGAAAGAAAGGTAATGAAATGGGATCTTCTATCTAACCATTTACCTTCTATCTCATGCCAGGGGAAAATAAATGACACCTTCTGCTCAGTGATGAACATTTTCACACTTTTTCTTGTCCTACACATCCTAGAAAACCCCATAGAACATCATTCAAATCCTATTTCCCATTCCCTGCCTCCATATTCCTTATTTCCATCCCCTCTAACCCACCCATTCCAAAGCCCCAAATGAGCATTACCCACCCCTTCCACTATGCCCTCTGTACTTCCTGTTCAATAGGCAACACACTTCACTTCATCCTATTTCTTTTCTTCTCCCATTTCTTCTATCTTCTAACTATTATTGAAACTTGATTCCTTCATGATTTCACAGACTTTCTCTCCATGCTTTCCAGTATTGGCTTGACCTTCATTCCTCTCCTACTGTTTCTGAACATGCCCATATCTCTCTTATCCTCAGAAAATCCTTGCTTCATCCTTCCATCCATGTTAATTATTGCTCTCTATCTCTTATACTCTTTGTGGCCAAACTTCTTGAAAAGTATAGTTATAATGGATACTCCACTTTCTCTCATCTCACTGAGTTCTTAATCCACTATCTGGCTTCCAACTTCATCAATCCATAGAAACTGCTCTCTTCAGTTATAAATGATCTTTTAATTGCCAAATCTAGTGAATTCCCTTTCTCAATCCTCATTCTTCTTGATTTCTCTACAGCCTTTGAGGCTCTCCGATCCTTGACATTCTTTTCTCTTTGGAACACCATTTTCTCCTGGTTCTCTTATGAATCAGATTATTTCTTCTCAGTCTCCTTTACTGAATCCTTATTTAGGTCATACTCTCTGATTGTAAGTTTCTCACAAGATTCTGACTTGGCACTTTTATTCTCTCTGTAGCCTTGGTGATCTCATCAGTTCCCATGAATTTAATTACCATTTCTCCTGATGATTTTCAAATCCACCTGTTCTGTTCAAACTTCCGATCTCCCAATTCCAATTGCTATGCAAACATCTTGAGCTACATGTCTACTAATCACAAACAAAATATGTCTGAACAGTCATTATCTTTTCCCCTAAATCCACCCCAGTCCTAAATTCCTTATTACTTTTGAGATCAGTACTACTATCCCAGTCCCTCAGATGCAAATCCTAGATGTCATCCTCAACTTCTCACTTTCTTTCATTCCCCATATCCAATCTGTTGTCAAGACCTATTGGTTTTATTTGTATAATATGTGTTGAATGTGCTCCCTTCTCTCTTCTGACACTGTCACAACCTTGGTACATCATACTTGTACATTACAGTTGGATATCTCACATATCAATCATAATTATCTTATAGTTGTACTGTTTCAATAGCCTACTCATATATCTCCCTACCTCCAGTCTCTAATCCATCCTCCATTCAGCCACTAAAGTGATGTTTCCTAAAGTAGAGATCTAACCATATTACCGCCTTATTCAGATGGCTTCTTGTAACCTCCAGGATCAAATACAAAATCCTTTGTTGGGTGTTTCAGAACACTTCATAAACTAGTTCTGCAATCTTCTTATATCTCATTTCCCTTCCTGTGTTCCTCAATACAATGACACTGGCCTTCTAGCTGCTACATGGACAAGACCCTCCATCTCTCAGTTCTAGATATTTTTACTATCTTTCCTTCATGCCTAAAATGCTCTCTCTCCTCATCTCTGCCTTCTGGTTTCCCCTGGATAACTGCAAGTACCAACTATAATCTTATCATATTTAGGAAGACTTTGATGATTACTCTTAATTTTAGTGGCTTCCCTCTGTTAATTATTTTCTACTTTTCTTATATATAGTTTGTTTGTTCATATTTATTTACCTATTTTCTTCCCCTTACAATGTGAGCTCCTTGAGGACAAGGATTTTTTTTTGCTTCTTTTTGTATCCCCAATATTTAGTCCAGTGTCTGATGTATAGTTGACACTTAATAAATATGTATTAACTGTATCTCCTTTTTTATTTATTTTTTTCCTCATAAGCTACTCTATTTTCTCTTGATGCACCATCTGTGCCACACATATATCCTAAGTTTATTTATGTAAATTTTGTTAGGATCAGATTTAGAGCTGAAAGGAATCATAATCCAACCTTCTTAAAAGATCATAGGACTAGAGCTAAGAGGGACCTCAGAAGCCATTGAATGCACCTCCTTCGTGTTATAGATGAGGAAACTGAGGTTCAAAAAGTCTTAAAAGTGAAATCATTAGATCAATGTAACACAGATTGTGTTACATAATGTAAATAGTAGCAACTGTATTCAAAACTGGATGCTCGTATTTCACAGCATTGTTTCCACAGCACCACACTGTCTACAAAATATGGGGGTCTTTTTTCTTTAGGTCTTTACTTGACTGTGGTTGTATTTATATGTGTTAATTATTTTGACTAATACTGTATCAAATACCCTTCCAAACCCTCCAATAAAGTAAGTTGTCAGTTTTTATTGCTGTTTTTCTAACTGTCAAGATCTTTTTTGATGTTGTTTAGCAGTCAAGGAAATCAAAATATAATTAAATAGGTTTACATTTATGGGCACAACTGGAGATATTTCCTTTTCAGGTCTGATTGTAAATTGGTTGAGGGCAAGACCATTTTGTTTTGTCTTTGTATCCTCAGGTCCTAACACAGTGCCTAGCACATAGAAGATTATTAAGCTAAATCACAATTTTAATAAATACTTTATTGAGTAATTGTTTGATTGGGTTCTTGGAAATTTCAGTGAAAGGTTGGCTTTCTATTGCAAGTGATATTCATGTAATAAGATGAAATACAATAAAATTGTGAAATATATCCAATTTTGGAGCATTTCTTTCTGGATTCTATGTATAGAGGCAGTAGATAAATTTAGCCTAAACTACAGAGGCCCATACCAATGCTACTGGGGTGGTCTTGGTGCTAATCTGTCATCTATACCCATTCGGCTCATGACACATGCTGACTCAGTAATACAAAGAAATAAGCACACACATACATACACACACACAATTGCCCACTCCAGGGAGATCTGCTTTAAGAAAAGACACCACCACTTAGTCATTAAAATTCAGAAATTTGTCACAAATCATTGTCCTCATTGATTTACTGCTCAGCCAGTTAGACAGAGAATAGGGTACTAGTATCTTTTTTTTTTTTTTTTTTTTTTTTTTTTAGGGGAGGGCACTAGTCTCTTAAGAGAACAAGACCTACAAGCTGAGCTTGTTCAACTAATTGTATTGATGCTCCATGATATTGTTTTACAAATTTTTTTATAATCATATGTTCTTTCAGACATTTGATTTAAGTAAATAAGAGATATATTATGCCAACTTGGGACATATCATCAAGCACAATAATTATATATCTCTAGGGGAAAATCCTGACTTACTGTCAAAATAATTTTCCTTTCTAGCCAATAGTATATTTGCCTCTATTTGGATTTTTCTCCAATGCATCATATTAGAGTTCTTGAAGATTATGCCAACAGAGACAGCTCCTACCATGCTAGATAAACCTAAAATGTGATTTTGTATAAGAATCTATTGGCTGGGTACCAGTCTATGTTCAGAATGCCTTATGATCAGATTGGTTGCAGTGATGAATTTTTAAGACCAAAGCATATCCAAAGACTACTAAACAGTACTAATAACCAACATTATATAACAGTTTGTATCCCAGCTCTTAATAAATTGAGTAAACTATTGCATCCCCATCAAAGTCCCCTCAAAACATTCTTTCTCCTGTCTCTGGTCAGATTATTCCCCATATATGCATTTCTTTCCCTCTTTACCTCTGCCTATCTCCTTCAAGTTGCACCTAAATTCTCACTTTTCACAGAAAGGCTCTCCTGATCTAATTCTTAGTGCTTTTCCTCTGTTGAATGCTTATTCAATCTGTAATGTATACAGCCTGTTTGTACATAGCTATTTGCATTTTGTTTCTCCCATTCAATCTGAGAGCAGGGGATGCCTTTTTGACTTTCTTTATATCTTCAACAATTAGCACTGAGTTAACCCATAGGAGGCACTTAATAAATGAAATGAACTAGATTAAAATTCCTCATTTTCTTCAAAGCACAGCACAACTTAGCCATTTTCTACAGTTTGCTCATCTGTAGTAAGAGGATGTTGGACCAATGGTCTCTAATGTCTCTTCAGTCTCTAGGTTCAGGATTCCATGATGTTTTCCTGCTCTTCTCTGTAGTCAGTATTCTCCACCCAATGGTATGCTAGAGCCAGTTTGAATAGACTTGAGAACAATCCCTACAAATCAGAGCTTGATTTATTGTCTTGATTGTCTCAATTTAAAAAGTGTTAATAATGCAGATTAAATTTAGAAGTGTGTGTGCATTAATTTCCTCCTCCCCAGCTCAGTTGTTAAGCATTTATCAGTGCATCCTTTTTGTACCACTTGAAATTGCTTTTATGGAACTTTGTGTCTTTATTTGTATATTCCTTTCCCTTCCCCATCCCGATCCTCCACTTTAGTGTAAGCTGCATAATTAGGTTATTCTATTTTCCTAGTACCAAGAATAGTGTCTATCAAATATTGGGTGTTTACTAAGTGTTTGTGGAATTTACTATGGAGACTCATAACAACTCTATTAAGGTAAGAGTACATATTTGGAAACTGAGAAATGAAGTGCTTTGACCATAGTCTCACAGCTAGTGATCATCAGAAGCAGGATTTGAACCTTGGACATTCTTTCTGCTATAGTACACTGCTCTAAAACATTGAGTGGTTTTGATTTGTATTCATAGTAAAAGTGCCCTGAATAATAAATGAGAGATCTTTAAAGAATAGAAGTGTATAATTTAGTAGAATTCTTTTCCCAGAAATTTGGGAAGCCAAAAATAGTTATGGTGAATGATTATGACGCATTTCTTAGCTTGATAATAGTTTATTATCTATGTTTATTAACATTGTTCTTTCTTTGCCTTCTCAAACTGCCAAAAATACCCAAAGAAATTAATGTTAAAGCACACAAATTAATTAGCATGTATTTTAACTAAAATTGCATGGTGTCTATACCTGGTTATGGGATGTAACACCAGAAAGGAACCAAGTACACACAAAAAAAGAGGTAGAGAATGAAATGTACATCTCTTAGTGAGCCAGACAGTATATTAAATAAGTGAAGCAAAGACCTATTGTTTATCCTTTACCTGCTATATTAGGATGATTTTTTTCTCCATTTTTTTATTTGAAATATGTTAGTCAGAAGGCAACTTGGGGGCAGTGCCTTGCTGGAAGGATTAGAGACTGAATTATGTCAGATATGCTGCTTTTCCTTGGGGGTGTAATTATCATCGATAAAACACCCTCCATGGTCTTTATTGGGTAAATGGGGCACCTACCTGTGAGTGTTTTCAAAAGGGGTCACTTTTCATTCAAGTGACTGATATTTTTCTGAAGGATCTGGAAATTTACTTGGTAAGCATGGTAGGAAAACTCTTTGAAAAGGTTCCCGAGGAAATAGCTCCAGTCCCAAATGCTTGGTTTCATGTGCCAGATCCTTTCACTGGAAGACTGACACACAACACTTCAGGAGAAGAGCGTGCTATCAGGACATGGTTTAGCATCTTGTTCATTTTCACTGACACAAAGAGTGGGGCCGGCTAGAGAAGGAGCCCGTGTTTGTGGAGGCTGGCAGAGAGCCGCACCTGTTTTCTCCCATCCTTAGGAATAGTCCTATTTAGGAAAATATGCTGAATTCTCTGTATTAAGCATCCCAATTAGGCATTTACCCAGACAAACAATGCCAAGAGCATTTGTTGTTGGGTAGGGGTGGGGAGGGAAGACCCAATAACCCAGATGCATAATGGACTGTCTGTCCTTTGCATGATTGTGTTGTAGAAGCAGGGTAAACACTGACATAGTATATCACCGAACATATGTTTTTGGTTCTTGCAGCTGCAACATCCTCAAAAGCAAAAGAAACAAAATGGTTAGCACAAAGGTGACCCACAGGAGATAATTTGGTTTGTTTTTCTTAGTATCCTATATAAGTATGTGTGGTGGTCTTAATTAAATGATAACAGTTGTGCTACTGTTGTCTAATCATACTCCTCAACTTTATTTGAACTTCTTTATCAGAAAATCTGTTAGTCCCAAACTAGCTGCAGGGATGATCAGCTAGCATCGACAATGCTTCCCAAATGTCAAACCTATCCCATCCCAGAGCCTTACCTCCAACTGCCCTATCCCATCACCATAGCCATCTCCATGGCCATGACCACCATCAAACCCTCATATTCCAATAACCTTCCAGTTTGTGTCTTCAATAACTTAGCATATTCACCAAACGCCACCTGCTTCCCACACAGCTCAAGCCCTCATCCCCAGTGAACGTTGACCTGGTTTGCCTGCCAAGACAGAGCAAAAAGAAACCTCCACATAATCATCCCCAAACATTAAAATGGCTCCATTGTCATTATAGCTGAGAGATTGAATTCGCCTCATCAAAGCGGAGTATGACAGGTGACTCAATAGGATGGTGCCAGGCGTAGAGGCAAGAAGATTAGCAGGGCACTGATATCATTATTTCCGCCTATCACAGATTCGGCAGGGAGGCAATTGTAATTTCTGGGCTTATTAGTCTACATTCGGAGGGAAAAACCTAGTGATAAACCTCACTGTGACAGCCAGGCATTTGTGCAGCAAGTGCTGTCACGGTGACACTTGGAAAATGCCAATGTGGCCCGACGTCCTCATAATCCGCGCTAATAGAGGTTAGAGCCCGGTACAAAGGCACTCTTATCAATGATCAAGCCACTAATAACATTTGCATTTTTAAGTTAAATATAGTAAGTAAAGAGCAAGTCTCTTCTCTGCAGTCTGAACAATTAATTTTACACTGGGATAAAAGAAGGAGAAGGGGGGAAAACCCAGCCCCAAGTTTCAAACAGCTTCTATCTCTTCTATCACATGCGAGAATCCTCCAAGGGGGAGTGATGAGTGAGCGATGTTAAGAACAATGTTGCTAGGGATATCTGCTGACTGACTGGGAAGCGGTTGATAGGAGAACATCACTAAACTAGTGAAATTAGATTGGGGGTGAGGGGTGGGGAGGGTAGTTCGCTAACAGACAATGGTTTACAAGGGCTTCAAACCAACAAATGCAGCGGAAAATACCTTGGCACACTTAACATATTCTTCTGTCTTAACATTTCCGATTTTGTGAGCCGGAGATATTTTGAATCACATCAGAAAGCTCCAAAGAGCTGGGGAGAGGAAAAACTAAATAACTCTTGGACTTTAGGGACTGAGCATTACATCTTGCAAGTGGGACTCCCCAGTGAAGCATCTCTAACGCCTCCAACTCACACTGGATGACTGTAATTAATACATCGCTGGGTTAACATTTTAAGGGTACCACCAGAGCACAGCCATGTTGTTTGAAAAGAGAGGTGAAGAAGGGAAGCTGGGGAGAAAGAAAAATGAATAGATTTTTCACATAAATAAAACTAGAACTGTATTTGGAACTTGCTCCTTGGAAAGAAAGATCAGTTAGTTCACTTGGAAAGAATTGAAATTCTAACCCACCCCCTTTTTTTAAAGCTTTAGTTTCCAGTAAATCTTTTGTTTCTATCTACTGTTTCCATCGTAAGCCATTATTCTTAAATCACACAAACAAACACACACTGGAGGAATTTCTTAAGAAAAAAATTACAGGTGGCAAACTGTTACTTTTTCACATTTAAATAAGAGACCAATTAAGAAGACTATGCAATTCAATTCTTGAGTGAGTGCCACTGAATTCAATTTGTTTCAGGTCAATGAATATAATGTGAAGTTATTAACAAAAAGGTCAGGGACTGCATTGAAAATGTACACACATGACAAACCAGGAGTAATTAGTACACATTTCACATGTTCTCTTCCTCGGGCATATGGTGTAGAAAATCTTAACAGGATTAGATGTTAATAAATGTTCTTCTCTTCTCCATCTTCTCCTTTAAAAATAAAACAACCTGAAATTAGCTTGTATCCTCTCTGGTGTTTTCCTCATCTTATGAAAGTTTAAATATATCAGTTCACAAAGCCAAACACGTAAGACAGAGCTTCATTTGGCTGGGCCTTTGGAATTCAGCATGTTCTTTTATGCTTCAAAACAGAAGCCAAGGGATGATTTCCATCTGAATATTGACAAGAGACGGAGGCTGTCCTGGAAACTAACTGATGTGTTTGGTCTAAGAATATTTGTGGTCAGGAACTCTCTAGTTTCAAGTTTATAGAAACAGGTAGAATAGTTAAATAATATTCATTTTTTAACTTCATTTCTTCTAGGAAGGAAGGAAAAGGAGAGAGATGGGGACTTTGAGGTTCTTAAAGCTTTGGGAATTTGTTCTTTCCCTGAGTGCCTTGCACAGAGTAGGTGCTGAATAAATGTTTGATGAGCTGAATTGGGAAGAGAAAAATGTCAAGAAGTGACAAAATTACCCTGTGACAGATGTTTTCCATCTGGGCACAACTAACATAGACTCTCTCCAAAGGGGCAGCAGGAAGGCCATCTATTTTCTGTAGTATTCTTACCAGGATTTCATGTCCAGTCTAATCTAATCATCGGGTCTTGGAGGAAATGTTATATAAAATAATACTCTTCATGTCTCACAGTCAAGTTGCATTTCTTCCCAAGCATTAATCACTAAATAGTTTTATATCAACAGAAAGCCTATCTGTGAATAAGTCCTTATTAGCAGAAAATATATGGGGAATGACTTGCAGAATAAACAATTATTTATTTTATCCAAAGGCAAAAAAAAGCCATTTCTTCTGATAATTCTTTGATATTGTTAGGAGATAGTGCCTTAAAGTTGGGAAGTAAGGGAATAAAAGATATGGGAGGCCTAATTATGGAGAAGAAACTTTTTTCTTGACCTCAGCCTTTTGTTGCTGACCTATTGTCCCATCACTCTCTATGTTGAGTGATCAGGCGGGAACTGAAAGGTTCTCCTGTTCAAAAATAGCTCCTCTATTGGACTGCTATGTTGCCTCAAATTCCCACCACTGAAAAAAAAAACACTTTGACTTAAAGCCTTGTTTCTTTTTTCACATATTTATTTTTAATTTGTGGAATAAAACAAAAATTTCCATAACATCACATAATAAAAAATAATTATACATGAAACTGCAAATCTTATCCTTTTAATCATATAATAAAGTTGTTATGTAAATTTCTTTCTTTTACTTTCCTCCTCCCTCATCCAAGAGATGGCTACCATTAGACATAAATAGGCATGTGTGTATGTGTATACATGCAAATTCTATCTATGTATATATGTAAAATTATTCTACACAAACTTTTATTTATCACTTATTTCTCTATATGCAGATAGCATTTTTCTTCGCATGCCCTTTATATTTAATTTGGATATTTATAATAGTTAATTTTGTAATATATATTTATTTATATATATTATGATGTATAGAATATAATTTTATAATAGTCCATTCATTTGATGTTATTTTAAAAATAATATTACTGTTACTGTATACAATGTTCTCTTGGTTTTGCTCATTTTACTCTTTATTATTTCGAGGAAGTTTTTGCATGCTTTTCTAAGATCACTGAGCTTATCATTTATCCTAGCATAGTAATAATAATATATTACAATCATATACTACAAGTTGTTCAGCCATTCACCAATTGATGGGTATCTCTGCAATTTTCAGTTCTTTGTCATCACAAAGCAATCTGTTGTAAAGATTTGAGAACATATAGCTTCATTTCCTTTTTCTCTAATCATCTTTGGAAATAATAGGCCTTCTCTCTTAAAAAAAAAATTAAATGTTGCTAGCATCATTGGGAAGGAGAAACTCTCCTCCCCACTTCCCTAGATTCTCTTGTAATGAATAAAAACAAATAAGCAAAAACACATTATACAGAGACTGAATCTGAGAGAGAATGCAATAGTCTGCCATAGTAATCACACCTCTCTGCCATGAAGAGGAAAGTACATATCTTGATCTGTTTTTCAGGACTCTCACTTGTTTTCCAATTACTTAGAATTCATTTTTGTTAAGATTTCAGTAAGAGGTTTTAGTTAAAATATATTCATCAAAAAGAGTATAAATTGTTACTCTTCTCACTCTCAGCCAAACCTAGCTTGACAACTTAGCTGAGAAAATGCAGGATAAGTATATTTGGACATTTTGGAGGAAGAATCAAAAGAGCTTAGACTATCTACCTATATTAATTTATTCAATGCCATATCAAACTATCAAAAATATTTTAAAGAGCTAGAAAAAATAATCACAAAATTAATGTGGAAGAACAAAAGGTCAAGAATAGGAATTCTATTGATTAAAGAAATGCAAATTAGAACCTCTCAGAAGTAAAACCCCACAGCTATCAGCTTGGTTAATATGACAGAAAAGGAAAATAACAAATGCTGGAAGGATGTGAAAAAAAAACAAACAGGGCACTAATGTACTGGTGATGCTATAAATTTAGTCATTTTGGAGAGCAATTTGGAACTACACTCAAAAAGGCTATAATACCCTTTGGCCCAGCAATACTGATACTAGATCTGTATCTCAAAGAGATAAAAAGCAAAAAAGGAAATTGACCTATATATAACAAAATAGCAGCCCTTTGTGGTGGCAAAGAATTGGAAATTGAGGGGATGACCATCAACTGGGGAAAGGCTGAACAAATTGTAGCATATGATTATAATGGAATACTATTGTACTACAAGAATAGGCAGAATGGTTTCAGAAAAAATCTGGGAAGACTTACATGAACTGATGCAAAGTGAAATGAATAGAAACAGAATAACATTGTGCAAAATAACAGCAATATTGTATGTTAATCACTGTAAATGACTTTATTCTCAGCAATAAAATGATCCAAAACAATTCCAAAGGACTGGTGAAAAATGCTCTCCACTCAGGAGAAAGAATTGATGAAGTTTGAATTCAGATCAAAGCATTTTCTTAACTTTTTTATGCTTTTTTGAGAGGTTCTGTGTTTTATATGATGATTAATATGAAAATATGTGTTACATCACTGCATGTGAATAATTATATCAGATTTCTTGTCTTCCCAATGAGGGAGGGAGGGAAAGAGAGAATTTGTATTCAAATTTAAAAATAATCAATGTTAAAAATTGTTTTAACATGTAATTAGAAAAAAAAGTTTAAAAACAGAAAAAAAGCTTACTGCTGTCTGGCTGACTCAGGTGCAGCATGACAATGGAATTGAAGGGCAGCCAGGCACAGGAAGAGAATCTTGGGTTCTCAATAGATTCCTAATTCATCACTCTGATGGTAAATGATTTAAGATGCAATGTAACACAATGTATATGGTATGTTGGGCTTAGAGTCAGGCAAATTAGGGTTTGAATTATGGCTTTTAAACATATTATGATTATGAAGGGCTAGTTACTTATCCTTTCTAAGTTTGTTTCCTAATCTACAAAATGGAGAAATTAATGACCTCATAGGGTTGTTATGAAGCTCAAATGAGAAAAAATATGAAAAGGATTTTGCAAACTTTAAAATATTAGATAAAGGTATGAAAAGTTTCTTAAACTTTAAAATTCTATAGAAAGACAAAATTTTTAATATTATTAATTATTGTAATTACTACTACTACAATCACCACTATCACTACTACCTACTATAACAACTACCACCACCACCACTACTACTACTACTGCTGCTGCTGCTGCTGCTGCTACTATTATAAATAGAATTTTTCCCAAGGGTAGGGATAAATTTGTTCTGAACCACCTATGTTATCCTTAATAGTCACTTTTGCCCACGTGTATATAAAATGAAAGGCTGAACATCTAGAAAGAACCTTAGATTTATTGAAAAGATAGGAAATTTGGTTCAAACCCTAGATATGACACTTAGTATTTGTGAATAGACACATGACTTTCTCTGAGTCTCACTTTTCTTATTTGCAAAATGGGAATAATACATCTTATACAATCTATCTGGCAAGCTGATTGAATCTTTAACTGCCATAGTAATCTTTAGGTGTCAAAGGAAAATGAATTATTATTCATGCTAGAATATGACTTCCTGAGGGCAGGGAGTGATTTTTAGAAATCTTTGAAATCTCAATACTTTTCTTTTTACATAATAAGTAATAAATAAGGAACTGAGTGGTTCAGTGAAAAGAGCACTGAATTTGGACTCAGGCAGTCTTGAGTTTAAATCTAGCCTCAGACACTAGCTGTGTGACTCCAAGCAAATCATTTAAGTTCTGTATGCCTCAGTTTCCTAAATTGTAAAATGGGGATTATAATGGCACTTCCCTCACTGGGTTATTGTGAGAATTAATTGAGATAAAAGTTGTAAAAGCACTTAGCACAATGTCTAACATATAGTATGCACTTAATAAATGCTTGTTTCCTTCTTTTCCACCCCTTCTTTAATAACTGTTAAGTGGCTAGCACGGCTGTTATGACCTCAATTTCATCTCTTGGTGCCCAGTCAACTGAGCTAACTAGTCACAGATGAATCCTAGTTACTGAAGTATTGAAGGCAAAAGGGGAAAAAGAAATGACTCTCTCTTGCTATCTCTTATTGACAAAGTTTGGAGTGCTAAAGACTCAGGATAGAATAACAGCGAGTAAATTGTTTTTCATAGAAGGAGGACAACTTAGTAACCCCAGTAGACCAGAATCTATTTATTTCTACCCACCAAAATGCTAGAGAGTATTTAAATTTCAAAAACTTTTTCTAATTACTTCTATTTAATAAGTTAATTAATAAACATTAAATGCCAGGCAGTTATTTTCAGAAATCCTCTTCCTCCTTTTTCTCTTCCTCCTCCTTCTCCTCCTCCTACTCCTCTTTCTTCTTTTCCTTCTTCTTTTGGAATGCTATAATAGAAAGCACACTGGCTTGACAGTCAGGAGTCTTGGCTTTCAATTCTAGCTGTGCTCTTGACTTTCTATGTATTATTATTTTCAAGTCACTTACTTCTTCACTTTACTCATCTGCAAAATGGTAATCATACCCTAACTTCTTGCAAGATCGCTTTAAAACTCAAATGTAAAGCATTGCCACCAGTAGTATAGATGTTTTTGTTTTGTTTTGTTTTGTGAGTACCTCTGGGTGTATTTTCCTTTCCTCAAATATAGATAGAAGCTGAAAGCACTGGGATAAAGAGATCAAAAAGGGAATTGATGAAACTAGTTCTTATTATTCCAATTTATTCTTTTTTTTCCTTTTATAGCTAACAACAACCAAGAAATAGTCACTTTCAATAAATGCTTATAGATAACAAAGAAAAAACCAAACAAACAATTATATGGTCAAATGATCTTTCTTATAGCCCCTTGTAAGTGGGCTGGAATCAAAAATAAGTGAATTAAAATTCTAACTCAGATACTTACTGTATGATTAAACTATGTGGAGTAGTTTAACCTCTCTGAGACTCAATTTCCATTATATGGTGCTAATAAAAATAAATATTTCAGATATATATATATATATATAAATTTTTAAAAACCTTAAAACCTTTTGCAAACTTTAAATTGCAATAGGAATGCTAGCTATTAAATTATCATGTATATATGTATGTATATATATACATATATATATACACATATAAATCTAGAGCTGGAAAGGGCCTCAAGCAACATCTAGTACTGCTCTTACATTTTTACAGCTGAGGAAACTGAGGTCCAAGAAGGTTGAGTTTACCAAAGTCATAAGGGAGCAATTGCCAAAGACCTTATTAATTATCCTTCTTTCTCTTCTCCTTTCACTCTTGTGACTGAGTAGACAAAGTTGAAAATCCTCAATTTCAGTATAATTTGTTGCCTTTTATGATACACAGTTGATCAAAACTAGTGTAAAATTCCCTCTTAGCCCTGTACAGAGACACGTATTAGGTATAGATCCATCATGGGCTATGGCTGACTGTGACTGATGGCATGAATTAAATGAGACATTTCCCCATTTCGGGGAGGGAAAATACTTATCAATGTTCTCACCACCGGAAGCATTCCCCTGATTAGCTGAATTCGCCTGTCTACCTAGGAATGTATCATCTAAAAGGGCAAAAGGTAGAAGCATAGTCAAAACCAGTATTAAGATGCAGTTCAAAGACACTAGGGAGAGATAAGTCTGAGATCACACTGGAGGGTCTAAGCCAAAGGAAAGCAACAGAGCAGCCAGTTTGATAGAGCTTCTTCATCATCAGCATCTGCTATTTCCATGGGCACAGGATTGTCATGACCAACCCTGCCCTAGAGCATTCTCAGAATTCACCTCAGCAGGAGCACTCACTGTTCTCCATGGCAACAACTGTCTCCAAGCTGCAGTGGGCACATAAGGTAATCTCCTCCAGCAGCTCCTGTTGTCATTGTTTTTATGAAACATCAGACATCCTAAGTGTGGCTGATTGAGAAATGGTGTCACACACATTGGTTTGCACTTGGCAAACGGGCACTTTTCCCTATGGGGCCGCTTCTTGTTCTTTCAAATTGCCTCTACTGTGAATAGAGCCTTTTTCATGTACATGTACCAAAACAAGAAATCTGCTTCATGAAAGCCCTCTGTGACACACTTGGAGGCAGCTTGGCAGAGCAGATAAAATCCTGCTCTCAGGGTAAGAAAGACTATGGTTCAATTCTAATCTCTATCATTTATTAACTAAGTGACCTTCAGCAAGTAACTTAACCTCTGTATTTCTAAGGAAACTCTCTAAGACTTATGTGTTAAGTCAAAGACGAGTTGTGACATCCAATGATGGAAGATATTCCCTAGTTAACAATATTTTCCTACATATATACAATCTCCCTATCATTTACATCAAGGCTCCATTTATATCAAGGTTTTATTTCAATTTCAAATAGATGGCCAGAAATCAAGTAGCTTATTTGAATCACACAGAAGTCAATAACCCCCCCAAAAAAAACTTAAAAAAAATTTAACGTCAGTAAAACTAAATTTCTATTTAACTTACTGGATATAATAAACTTATGTCTCCTAACCTTTAATAACCATTACTCAGGAGACATGGAGAGAAATGTTTTAATTGAAATATCTCTGAGATTAGATTCCAGATTGAGCTTTCCTAACTTCAAGGTTAGAGGTCAGCCTTACATTTGCCATCTTAGCACAGAGATGCTAAGTTGAAATTTGGCCTCAGATGCTTAACATTACTAGCTGTGTATCACTGAATAAATCTCTTAACCCCAATTGCCTCACCAAAAACAACAAACACAGAGATGAATACCCTTCTCCAAAATTTCCTAAAAAGTTCATTACTTAATAAGTTAATTACTTATCTCAAACCTGAACTTGTTGAATACTTATTACATCCAATCCTGTGCTTTAGAGTAGATAGCAGAAATATAGCATAAGATCTTACTCTTCAATTTTTAATCAAGAATAAAAAGTCTAGGCCTTCATTTTATCATCCCATAAAGTTGTTGCCATATTTCTCTCCTCCCACTCATAGATCAATTCCAATAAAAACTTATATATATTATTTGTTTCCACTTTTTCATCTCCCATTTAATTCTCAATTATTTTCAATCTGACTTCTGTCCCTTCCACTTAATGGAAATTGTTTTTCCCAAGGTCACCAATAATCTCTGGACCCTCATCCTTTGTTTCTAAAAATTTCATTAAAAATGATTATTCTGACAAGCCAGCTGATTTCAGAAAAACCTGGAAAGACTTTTATGAACTGATGCTAAGCAAAGTGAGCAGAACCAGTAGAACATTGTACACAGTAACAACAAGATTATGTGATGATCAACTCTGTTGGACATAGCTCATTTCAATAATGAGGTAATTCAAGGTAATTCCAATAGACTTGGGATGAAAAGAGCCTTCTGCATACAGAGAGAGAACTATGGAGACTGAATGTAGATCACAACATAATATTTTCACCTTTTTGTTGTTGTTTGTTTTGTTTTTTCATGCTTTTCCTCCCCATTTGATCTGGTCATGATGAATATGGAAACATGTTTAGAACTGCATTTGTTTATCCTATATCAGATTGCTTACTCTTTTGAGGAGGGAGGGAAGGAGAGAAAGAAAAAATTTGGGTCACAAAGTTTTGCAAAGATGAATGTTGAAAACTATTTTTACATGAATTTGGAAAAATAAAATACTATTTTTAAAAAATGGTCATTGATCTTTCTTACTAAATCTTATGGTCATTTGTCATTTTTGACTATCATTTTTCTGGATCTTTTTTCTTCCCTGGGTTTTTGTGATAGTGTTCTCTTTTGGTTCTAATCTTACCCAAATGGCTATCTGCAATTTCCTTTGCTGAACCATCAACAAGTCCTATCCCCTCTGTATGTATGTGTTCTGTCCTTCACTTTCTCTTTTTCCATTTTTGTTCTTGGTGATATCGTCAACCTCCATGAATTCAATTGTCATCTCTATAAGATGACTCCAAGATCTATATAAATTACCCTCACTTCTCTCCTGAGTTTAGTCTTTCATACCAATCTGCTTGTTAGAAATTTACAACTGAAAGTCTCTTAGCCATCTCAAACTCAACATGTCCAAAACAGAACTCATTATTTTTTCCTCTACACCTGCAATCCTCCCAATTTCATTGTTTGTATCAATGACATCACCATTCTTCCAACCATTAAGATTTGTACTTTAAGAGTTGTCTTCAATTCTTCACTCTCACTCTTTACTCCTATCCAGTTTGTTGCCAAATTTTGTCAGTTCTACTACAACTATAAGTCTCATATCTATCCTTTTACCCTACTCATCAATTTAATTCAAGCCATCATTACCTCTTACCTTCACTATCACAATAGTCTCCTAATTAGTGCCTCAACCTCAAGTTTCTCCCCTCTCCCCTCAACCTTCTCATAGCTCAACAGATATTGTTAAAGCATAGATCTAAATATGTCTCTTACTTAAGATGTTCCAGTGTTATTTAGGATCAAATATTATCTAGAATCAAATACAAACTTCTCTGGCAGCTAAAACCAGAATACTTCTGACTTGCTTTTCTGGACTAATAATATTATTTTTATTCAAACATCCTTTACTCAAGCCAGACTGACTTCCTTGCTATTCTTTATCCACAACATTTTGAATTTTGTTTCTTTCTATGTCTTTGGACAGGCTATACTCAGTATCTAAAATACATTTTGTTCCTTTTCCTGCTTTCTTGGTACCCCTAGTTCTCTAAAAAAAACTTAGTTCAAATGCCACCTTCTATGAGATATCTAGCCTGATCCCCCAGTTATCCAAGAACAGCTCCTCCCAGAAATTACCTTGCATTGATTTTGTATGTATCTGTGTGCATGATGGATTAATCAGTAGAACATAAACTCCTTGAGGTCAGGGACTGTTTCATTTTATCTTTATGTTCACAGCACCTGATATAATGCTTAATACATAAAAGGTACCAGGTAAATTTATGTCAATTAATGAAACAACAATAAAATATTTTAGACTTTGTAATTATGAGCATGTATATAAAATTATGTTTTTGTGATTAGAGGACATTTAAAGTTTTGATTCTGCTATTTAATATCTAAGTGACCTTGAATTAGTCACTTGACCTCTGGGTTTAGCTTCTTCTTCTGAAAAGTAAATGTAGGTCTTAGACTAGGTGAGTTCCAGATCAAAGTCTATGATATTCCTAATCTATAAAATATGATTCTTCAGCTAACATAGATAATGATAAAGCAGCTGTAGTCAAAAAACAAAATTAGTATCCTGTGGCCAAACTGAAGATGAGCCTTCTTCAAATTAGCTAAACTAGTTTAGGCATATGGTCTATCACACTAGGAAGTCTTTACAACTGGAATGACCTATCAAGGCTTGTGTTTGATTAATATAGTCTTTAACAACTCAAGAATCACCACTTGACATATCAGAATAGGGATTCAGCAGAAGAATAAATGGCATATTTACTTCTGTATTTATTGAGTCTGAGATTTCTTCTATGTGAACCCCCTCCATCATTGCATATCATAAGACTAAACAATGATCAATAAAGATATTAAATTCTTGTTATGTACCAGGCTGATGCTAAGTGCAAAGGACATGGTGAAAATGTTTAAATGTCTTGGCCTGCAAGGAGCTAACATTGAAGTAAATAAATAGGACGATACAAAATATATACAGAATCGGTACAAGGTAGCCTAAGTAAAGAAGACACTAGCAGCCAGGGGAACTAGCCAAGGCCTCCTCCAGAATGTAGTGCTTAAACTAAGTCTTGATGGAAGCCAGGAAAAAGACAGATGGAGCAAAAATCTGTGAATGGAAGATGGAATGTGTATGAGTAATGGCAATAGGCAGTCTTAGGTGAGCCATATTGTATATAGAGGAGAAGACTGAAAAGATAGAAAATGACCACATTATAAAGAGCATTAAATGGCAAAATGGAAGATCCTAGAGGGAACCATGGAGTTTATCATGTGGTGTTGATGGGGTACAAAATGATAAAGAGTCACACCTGCTCTTTAGAAAAATAATTTAGGAAGTTCTATAAAGGATATTTTCTGTAAGTTCCTTAAGAGCAGAGACTTTATTGTAGTATGTTATTGAAATTCTTGTTTTATTCCATAAATTTAAAATTAAATATTTTTAATAAATTGCCTTTTTAAATAAAATCTCCAGTGCTTAGCAAAGTATCTGATACACTAGTTATATAATAAATGCCTGCTGAATTGATTTGTTGATTTGAGGTAAGGAAACCAAGTAGAAAACTATGGCAATATAGTCAAGAAGTGGTAAGGGCATGAAAGAGGGTGATTGATGTATGAATGGAGAAAAAGGGTCTATGCAAGAGATATTGTGGAGAGAAGCAGCAAGACTTGGTATCTGGTTGGATGCATGAGAAAAGGACAATGAGGAATTTAGGAATGTTGACAAGCTAGGTGACTCTAAGAAAGGTGGTGCAGTTGACAGTACTAAGGATGTTCAGAAGAAAAGCTTCATAGTTAGATGGCACCTCCAAATTCATTACTTGGTGGCCAAATGTCTGATAATGATGTTTTCTGAACTGAACTAGACCAAGTCGTGAGGGATAGAAATACATCACCAAGTCTATTCTTTCTCACTTGGTGGAGTCTGTCACAGGTTATACTGTTTGTTAGCCTTCCAGGACCCATCCTCATCCCATGCTCAGATGGCATAAGAAAGCTTCAGGATAAGCCCCAAAATACCACATTTTGTATTACAGGATGGTGGTGAACTGGAGAATAGAGCCATGATACTGTGAAGAATCTCCCTCAACTAATATTCAACAACCTCTTCAACTTGTAACTTTAGAGAGTTCCATAGTATTCTGTAAAATCAAATAAAAGCCAAAAGTACTACAAGAAATGTGTCAGTTAGGATTTGAACCTAGGCTTTTCCTATTCTGAAACCAACTCTTTATTCATCATAATTCATTGCCTCTTAATAGAATATGAGGATTGAAACTGAAAGCTGAGAAATTATGACTAAGCCTGACCTCAAAGTAAAGTTATGGGAAGATACCCCTTTATCTCCTACATCTTTATAGAAGTGAAGGATCATGAGTGTGGAATACAGTATATTATATCAGAATTTTTATAATATAACAGAACTTTTTTATTTTAAAAGTGAAACAGATTAGCTTTCTGAAAGGATGTGAGTGAAAGAAGAATAGAGTGGTGAATAGGTTATATGAAACAAAATTTAGTTTGAAAACAGTATATAGTTGAGTATTAAATTATGTACCTGAGATTATATAATGCTATGGTTCAGATTTGTGATTAACGTATTCAAAGAAAAAACTCATCAAGGAAGCTTCCATGTCAAAGATGGAATTTTAGCCAGGCCTTGAACATGGGACACAAGGAGAAGATAGAAGAAAAGAAAAACAGAGGGGAAGGAAAAGAAGAATGGAGAGAAAAAAAAATTTCAAAGCACAAAATAAAGAGTGAAGGCAGAGAGATGAGCAACAATATAATATGTTTATGGAACAAAGAGGAAACTAGATTGATTTTAAGAGTTTAGTGGAGGAGGAATAGGGAATAAGGTTGGATGTTTTGAAGACAGGTGATAGAATAACCAAACAGGTATTTAGGCTTGATGGGATTGGAAGTTGGAAACTCCTGAAATGTTAAGTGAAATGACAGGAATAAATGTTTGAAGAAAACAGAATGAGAATTTTCACAATTCACAATTCACAAGACAGATTCTTCTCCCCCTGCAATAGGTACTTAGTACCTCAAAAGAAGATGGTAACAAGTTATAATAGAGTTTTGCAGACTAATTATTAGATTTCTGCTCAATTGGTTTTTGAGTTTTTCTAGTTAGAGGAAATCAAAACTCATCCAACACAGGAGAAAAATGGAAGGGTTTAGCAGCATATACTATGGTCTCTGACAGATTTTTCTACATCTGCTATGTGAAGTAGTCCTATTCTTTCTTTGTTATACTTGGAAAAATATTTCTGCAGCTCTTTCTAATGCTCTTTAAGTCAATCAATATTCATTGAGCATTTACTAAGTACCATTGTCCTAAGAGATAGAGACACAAGGAATTATCAAAAGGAAGTCCTTCCCTCAAAGAGCTTCTATTCTAATGGAAGAGACGGCATGTAAAAAGATTATATGTACATTCAAACATACAGAGCAGATAGAAAGCACTAGAAGGGAAGGTTTGGGAAAGGTCTCTTCATTTAGATAGGATTTGAACTGAGTCTTGAACTCAGGAAAACTTAGAAGCACAGTTCAGGAGACAGTTTTCCATTAAAAGGATTTGCTTTTTTCCTGTTTTTATCTATGTCCCCAGTGCTGCCCTGCTTTAAAAATCATTAATCTTTTTCAGCAGTCCCCCTATTTCTCACATCTTGTTAGTCATCATTAGAAATCAATTTTGTTCAGTTAAGATTGTGCCATAGTACCCCCTTCTGGAGTAGATGTGAAGACTTTTTGCAATTGCTTTGATGAGTCCTCTCTCTCTGTGGAAAGCCCAACATGACCTGAACCTGATCAAATTTGATCCTTTTGTTCTACCTCTCCCCTCATCCCCTATCTTTTCTTTCCACTTTGCAAATTCCCCATTTGGTCATCCATCTTTGACTCTGTTAAAATCAAATTTTTGTTCTCTTTTTTAATTAGCCCAGTTTAGACAATGAAACACAGAAAATTTCAATAATGGTTTTTCAAGTATATAACAGCTTAAACCAGGTCATATACTAAATACAAATTCCTGCTCTTTCTGGTTTAATTACAGATTTTAAAAACAGTATCACAAGGGTTTTTAAACTAGAGTTCCTCAGAACTTAATTCAACAATAATAAAGGCAAACATTTTTATAGCATTTCATAATTTATAATGTGCTTTATACATGTTAATTACTTTGATTCTCAAGCAAGCCCATGAAATAGATACGGCAGAGATTATTGTAATAAAGGGTATCCCAGAAGTTTTAATGCAGTTTTAAACTTTACTAGCTACTAAATTGCACTAAGATTACTGGAACCCCTTATATTTGTCATATAAAAAGACTGAGGTTCAGAATAGATAAACAAGTTGTCCCAGATCATACAACTAATAAGTGGAATAGCTGGAACTTGAACTAAGGTCTTTTTTTCCAATATTTCAATGAATTTCTAATTCCAATTATAGGGAATATATATCCCATATACCGATAGCTACACAGTCTGCCTCCCCTTTTGTGCAATTCTTGTCCATTTTTTAGCTGTGGATTTTTTCATGGATTATTTCACCACATTAGAGGCCTTTTCCCTAGGTCTTCTTTATGTTTTATGCTGTGCATAAAAATAACAATACAGTACTGAGATCCATCAGTTATCATCTATGTTCAAAATATAGATTGGTATCTTTTTACTAGAGAAAAAAAGTGAAGGGAGTTTAAAATTGCCTTTACATATGTCAAGTTATCAGGCATAATAAAATATTTCTTTTAAAAAAGGCAACCAAATTTTTTTAAAAGAAGCACTATGGAAGTAGAAAACAGAAGTAACTTTGTCATTGAAATATACTAAAGACCAGATGAACAGAAAAAGCAAATAGATGAATTTCAAAAATACATCACATGCTTGGTACAGAGGTATTATAAAGTAGTGATGAAGGGGAATTATATCTTTCAAAAAGGAAGAATAAAAAAGAACTTTTGGGAGAACGTTTGTGACTGTGGAAAAGAAATCCAGACATGCTATAGATTTGGGAGAGTCAATTTTATAGGATTCAAATATTTCTATAGTGGAGGTCATTCTTAATGAGATGGCTATCTTTCAAGAATACAATTCTGAAGACAAAAGAAGAAACAATGTAAATTAGTGGAATAGAAGAACATTGTTTGAAAAGACAGCTGTATTTGCACCAATACTAACTACCAACTTAGATTTTGAAAAAATATATATGTAAAAGAGTAGAGATTTGCTTTCTTTTGTATTTATGGAAATGTTCTTTTTAGTTTTAGTATAGTTTTAAATAAAATTTTAATTTTAATTTTAAAAAACTGAACAGAAGATATAAGTAAGGACAGAAGATGAAGAAAAAAAGCATTGTGTGGTACTGTAAAATTATGTTGGAAGTGGTAAAATTAAGAATAAATTGAGGCTGGTGAGAACCCATAAGGATGACAAAATGGGTTTTTGATGTTTTGTTTTTCTGTAACTCTACTGGGGGTTGGGGGAGAGAATTAGAAGATATAAAATTGTTCTTGAGGTAAATGGACTGGTGATTACCATTGACATCAGAAGAAAAAGAAAGTTATTCAGTTCTCACTTTACTTTTATGTATTTGCCAAGAATACAGCCCTTTGGACTAAAAAAATTGGTGATTCAAAATCAGTATTCAATACAAAAAAAAAGGAGATTATAAGAGAGCATTTGGCTGTCCTTGATGAATCCATATCACCTAGTCCAAATGAACTACATCTTCAGGTAGTAAAAGAGTGGCAGATATTGCTGTTGAGCCCCTTTCGGTAATATCTAAAAGATTTCAGGAATAGGAGCAACATTGGATTGGGGAAGTATAAATTCTATTCCAGTTTTCAAAAACTGAGAAAAAGAATAGACATGTGAATGTAAAATGTATGGTATTGCCTGTCGTCGGGGGGAGGGAATAGAGGGAGGGGGGGTAATTTGGAAAAATGAATACAAGGGATAATATTATAAAATATATATATATATATATATAATTAAAAAAAAAAAGAATAGACATGTGAATTATTTGACTTGGATTCTTGGAAAATTCTATATTATTAAAAAAGATCCATCTAGGGGAAAAAAACAGTGATTTTTTAATCATCAAGACCATGACAGGACAGAATATACTTATTTCTCATTTTTAACAGGGTTCATCAAAATGCCTTAGATTTTGTCTACCTAAATTTTAACAAAGTGTTTGATAAAAGAAACTAATGTCATTTTTGTGGAAAAGCTGAAGAAATGTGAGCTACATACCATTGTATAGTTAGATGTCCAGAGATGGTTGGGATGGTTGGAATCAAAGTGTAGCCATTAATGCCTTCATGTCAAATTAAAAGGTCTCCATTGATTGTCCCAAGAATCTATGCTAGGTCCCATGCTGCATAGTATTTATCAAGAACTTAGATAAATGCCTACATGATGTACTTAATAAATTTGTCCCATTGACCTGTCGTTGGTTTTAGGCAATAACTTGAATAAAAGCACAGAGAATGTACTTATAAAATTTGAAAATGACAAAGTAGGGAAGGATAAATAACAAACTAGATGACAAATTCAGTATCCGTAAAGTGAAATTTAATAAGAACAATTGCAAAATCTTTTTCAATTTAAAAAAATCAATCTCCCAAGTACAAAATAGGGGAAGAATGGTTAGATAGGTTTTTTTTTCTTTTCTGAACAGGATCTGGGGATTTTATGAGATGTAAGCTCAATATGAGACAAATTTAATTAACTAATTCAGCAAGTATTTGTTCACTGCCAGTTATGAGCCAAGCACTCTCTGGCCATTGATAATATAAAAGCAACAAAAGAGAACCAATCCTTCCTTTCGTGTAACTTAAATTCCTTTGAAGTTAACAAAATGCAAACAACTAAGTAAATGCCAAATACATACAAAATAAAGACAAAGAAATTTGTGAAAAGGGTACTAGCAACTGGAAGGATTAGGATTGCCCTTTCATAGGTTCTTGAACTGATCCTTGAAGGCTAGCTGGAATTCTAAAAGTCAGAGATGAGACTAGAATACATTCCAGTCATAAAAGATAGCCAGCCTAAAGGCATAGGGAAGGGAAATCAGGAGTATATCAGTATGGCTGGAATATAGAGTATGTGAAAAAGAATAATGTGTAAATAAGTCAGGTTGGAACCAAACTGTGAAAGCCTTTAAATGTTAAATAGAAATTGTGTCAATTGGTAGCTGCTAGAGCATTTTGAGCAGCAAAATAATCTGTTCAGATTTTGCTTTGGTATTTTTAATCTGGCATCTGTTTACAGGATAACTTGAAAAGGAGAGGGTAGATGCAAAGGTTCCAAATAGAAAGCTGTTGTAATATTTCAAATTAAAGGTAATAAGGGATCTGAACTAGCAGTGTTTATGGCGTGAGCAGAGTGAAGAGGATAGATATGATAGATTTTATGGAGATAGAATTGATAAAACTTGGGAGCTGATTGGAAGGGGAAGGAAAGTTAAGACTTGAATATGATCCTGAGATTATAAATTGACTAGAAAGATTTTGTTGTTATTCAGTCATTTCAGTAGTTTTCAAGTCTTAATGACTCTTTTTGGGGTTTTCTTAGTGAAGATTCTAGAGTGATTTGCCATTTCCTTCTTCACATTATTTTACAGATGAAAAAACTGAGACAAATAGGATTAAGTGACTTGCTCAGAGTCACATAGTAAGCGTCTAATTCCAGTTTTGAATTCAAGAAGCTGAATCTTATTGACTCTAGGTCAAGCCCTTACCTGCCACAAATAGAAGGATAATGGTGTCCTTAATACAAATAGGGAAATTGGGAAAAGTGAACGGTTTATTTGAAAAGATAATATGCTTGGTTTTAAACATTAAGACAGCTATACCACTTAGAAATCTCCAATAAGCAATAGGAGAACTCAGGAGAGAGATCAAATATAGCTATAGGAATCATATGCATAGTGATGATAATTTAATTCATGGGACCTAATTAGACCACCAAGAATGTGAGGAGATAGAAAGGAGAGGACCTATAAGCTACAACACTGAGAGAGGACTCAGAATTTGAATGATGATGCAGCAAAGGAAAGGGGAAGGTTGGTCTTGGTGAGAGAAACGACCATATTTTAATCAGAGACCAGAGCAAGTAAGGAGAGGATAAGAATTTATTAATCCTTATTGATAAAAATACCTCATTAAGGGATTTTGAGATATAGAAGACAAGAGGGAGCTTATGAAAATTACATTTTTCCTCAATAAAGTATAAGGCTAGGTCTTCTTCTGAGAATGAGAGGAAAGTTTAAGGGGAAAAAAAGGTTTGGAATAGCCTCCATGGGAATTACAATAGAATCAATCAGGGAAAAATAAAATTCATGCTTTGGTGTATCAAGGGTTCAGGTGAAATTATGTACCATAAATTTATAACAAACCTAGACAGTACTATTATGTAACTTCCTCCAGCATTATTCAGTAATTTATTTACTAGTCAGTAACAAGAGTTGGGTTCAAGTCTTGGTGGGTGTAAAAAGGATTGGAGTTTGACAAATTATAATTAGGAACATAAAGGGAAAGAGGGAAGAAAGGAGTTTGAATGTAGGGGACAGCACATAGTTAAACTAGTTACTGGTTACTGGTACATTGTTAAACTGGTTGCTTATGATGGAGAAGGAGGAAAGTGAAATTAGATAAGGGATGATGACTTAGAAGATCGAATGAATTTGATGGTGACTATATTAGGAGAAGGGCAACTACATGGCACAATGGATAGAGCACAAGACCTGGAGTTAGGAAGAACTGAATTCAAATTTGACCTCAGAAATTTATTAGCTGTGTAAATCTGGACAAATCACTTAATTCTATTTGCCTCAGTTTCCTCATCTGAAAAAAAATGAGTTGGGGAAAGAAATGGCCACTCTCTCTTGTATCTTTATCAAGAAAACTCCCAAAATGGGATCATGAAGAATCAAATAGGACTGAAATTAAACAACAACAATAACAATAGACATTAAGAGACATATCCTTTGGGAATAAGACAGTGATTGGCTCCTTCTAATCTGCAATGGCCTGATCACTTTTGGAGTATTGTACTCAGTTCTTAGTATCATGATTTAAGAAAGATACTGTCCATAGAATGGTACTAAAGATGGTAAAGGACCTTGAGAAGGTTCCATCAAAGGATCAATTGAAGGAATTAGGACTGCTTAGTCTGAAAAGAGAAGTTTTGGGCGGAATGTCATACTTATCTTCTAGTTTTTGAAGGATTGTTATGCAAAAGAGAAATAGACTCATTCTGCTTGGCCCTAAAAAGAACAGAGAGCAATAAGTAGAAGGGGAAAAAATTTCATCTTGATGACAATCCTGATTTATTCTCCCTTGTATATGAACATGGTACTCTACCAGCTCAAAAATATGTGTATCTAAGGAAATACAGGCAGAGACAAAGAGAAGGAGAGGCAGAAACAGAGAGAATCAGAGAGAGAGACTCAGTGCAACAACAGGCAAATGGCCAGGTTCTCTTGAAGTAGCTGTGCAGTACCAGACATGCAGCCAAGGTCCACAGCATCTGTCACAAGAAGCTTGGGACAATTCCCTCTCCATCCCAGAAGCAGAGCTCAATTTTAAAAGTAATGGAACAGGTTCCAGCCTATGATAAAGGGACAAAAAGAAGTTGACCACAGAAAGTTGTAATAGTGACAGGGAAGATTAAAATACAAACTTAGAAGAGGACAGCAATGTCAAAATGTCTCACAGACAAAAAGAACTCTTGGAAGAGCTCAAAAAGTATTTTTAAAAATCAAATATAAGAGTTAGAAAAATTTGGAAAAGAAATAAAAGTAATGAAAAAGAATGATGAAAAATGAGTCAACATCTTGATAAAGGCAGCACAAAAAATGAAAAAAGATGTACAAAAAATTACAGAAGGTAAATATTCTAGGAAGATGGTAGAGAATGTCAGTAAATGCTCTCCAGATTTTCCCCACAAACAGAACATCTTTGCAATTCATGGCAAACATAGGCTGGTAAAAAATCAAGAAGACTTGGAGAAGAACAGGGGTCCACCTGGCACAACTCAATAAAATGTGAAGACTCCAGGCTATGGATTAACCTGGTATAAACATCTCCAGACTAGCTTCATAAAAACACCAAGTGGGGAGCCCTGGGGCTAGCAGGAACCACAGAAACTTTCACCTCCTAGAATGCAGAGTTCTGAATCTGGAAAGATTTCAGGGAAACTCAGCTAATAAGGAACCCCAGACTCAGCTGTGCTGCAGAGATGTGGCCCTGAGGGAGAAAGAACCAGCTTACCTCATGAGTGCAGAAATGATGAAGCAGGAATGCTACTGACTTTTGGCACTTGCAGGAGTGGGGAGCTTTTGATTTGGGATTTCAAGTCAGAGGGGAGAACTGAAGCTAGAGCTACCATGATTACAGGTGCTTAACTAATACTTCTCATTTTTTAAAAATGAGCCAAAAAAGAAGTAAGAACCCAACCATAGACACTTACTTTGGGAATAGGGAAGACTTGGATTCATCCCCAGAGAACATTGAAGTTTAAAAAAAGCTTCTTTTACCCCCAAAGAGTAACATTAAATGGCTCCCTCCCAGAGAGAATTTATAAAAGATCTCAAAAAATAATTTATATATCAAATGAAAGACATTAAGGGAAAAATAAAATTTAAATAAATAAAAATTAAGAAAAACAAGAATATAAAAAAAAGTTAACGAACTAGAAAAGGAGATACAGAGTCTTAAAGATGAAAATAATCTTTGAAAATTATAATTGGGAGGAGCAGCTAGGTGGTGTAGTGGCTAGAACACCAGCCCTGAAGTCAGGAGGACCTGACTTCAAATCTGGTCTCAGACACTCAACACTTCCTAGCTGTATGGCCCTGGGCAAGTCACCTAACCCCAACTGCCTCAGGGGAAAAAAATTAGAATTGGGCAAGGGAAAACCAGTAAGTTATGAGACCAAGAAATAACAAAACAGATTATTAAGAAAGAAAAAATAAAACAGAATGTGAAACATCTTATAAGAAAGACAACAGATCTGGAGAACAACTCAAAAGAAAATACAGAAATAATAGAACTACTTGAAAGTTAATGCAAAAAAAAAAAAGAACCTCGACATAATAATGCAAGAAATAATCCCAAGAAAATTATCCTGGAGTGATAGAACATGAGGAGAAGGTAGAAATAGAAAAAAAATCAATTAATCACCACTTCAAAGACACTCTTTATGGAAAATACATAGAAATATTATTACCACATTTTGAAACCTTCAGATCAAAGAGAAAATTTTTTCATGAAACAAGAAAAAACAATTGAAATAAGTTGGAGCTACAATTAGAATTGTACAGGACTTAGCAGCAGTCACAATAAAAGACCATAGATCCTGGAACTATATATACCAGCAAGCAAAAGTACTAGGTTTGTGACCAAAAAATATATCCAGCAAAATCATTCATGAAAATGAATGAATGGGGGAAAAAATGGAAGAAAAAACCTGTAGATATTTAGGACTTTCTTTCAACCAAATCTGAACTCAATAGAAAATTTAACATATAAGAGCCAATATCAAAGACGAATTTCAAGGAACTGAACATGGACAAATTGTTTATGTTTTTTTACATGGAAATGTATGCCATATTTTTAAGATTGACATCATCAATTGCATTACTCATAATAAAGACTGGGGCAGAGTTGAATGTGATCTGGCTCTAAAAAGAAAAACCACCAAAGAAAAGGTTAAAATAATAATTATGTTATACAAATGAGATACAGAGGAAGAATAGACACAGAGGCAATAGAAAAAATAAATAAAAGTGCACAACAGAGAACAAAAGAACAATCTACAAGAAAGCAAAGCAAAAGTGGACACATAAATATAATAAATTTTATTATTATCTATACTTTCTTAAAATGGAAATTTATTGTTAAATATTCTAAATCCTCCCTAATGTTCTACAGGGAACATGACAATTTTTAAAAAATTATTTTCCTTGTTCTGTGTTTTCTTTCTATTTTTTTCTTTTCTTTGTATTTAATTTTATATAAATATTTTTTAAAAAGAAAATAATTCCTAAAAATTAGAGTTGAACAAGTAGAAGCTAATGACTTCATGAGACATCAAGAACAATCAAACAAGATCAAAAAAATTAAAAAGTGAAAAAAACAGCCCACAAGGAAAACAGATCTAGGAGAGACAGTTTAAGAATTGTTGCACTAATAGACTTGGGATAGAAAGTGCCATACACATCTAGAAAAAGAACAATGGAGACTGGCTATAGATGAAAGCAGAGTATTTTCTCTTTTCTTGTTGTTTGTTTTCTTATTTTTCTTTCTTTCTTATGGTTATTCCATTTTTGATCTGTTTTTTTTCTTGTACAGCATGATGAATATGGAAATATGTTTAGAAGAATTGCACATGTTTAACCCATATAGGATTGCTTATTGTCTTGGGAAAAAAATTTGGAACCCAAGGATTTTGCAAAAGTCAATATTGAAAACTATCTTTGCACATATTTGGAAAAATGAAATACTATCAGAAAAAAAGAAATTTACTCAGTTATAACCAATTTTTAAAGGAAAAAAAGAATTATTGGACTAGCTAAAAGACATGATTTAACATAAGATCCTGAACAACATACTGAACATCAGAAATTATCAAGGAAAAGTGTCATGATAGCCCAGAACAGAGGATAAGATAGACACTGAAAAAAATCTACTCATCACCTCCTAAAAGAAATAACAAAATGAAAACTCTCAGGAGCAATATAACCAAATTCCAGAATACCCAGGTCAAGGAGTAAATATTGCAAGCATCCAGAAAGAAATAATCCAAATATCATGAAGTTTCAATCAGAGTTTCATAGGATTTAGAAGCTTCTACATTAAGGAATTGGGAGGCATGGGATATAATCTGTAATGCAAAGGAGCTAGAATTACAACCAAGAATCACCTACCCAGTGAAACTGAACATAATTCTTCAGGGGGAAAAATGGTCCTTCAATGAAATAGAAAACTTTCAAGCATGCCTGATGAAAAGACCAAAGCTGAACAAAAAAAAATAAGATTTTCAAATATAAGATATATATATATATTGCATATCTATGTCTCTTTCTCCCTCCATATATATATATATATGTATATATATATATATATTCATATATATAATAGATAGATTGCATATCTATATCTATCTATATAATATGGAAGGGACTGAAAGAATGTATTTTATATTCTATTTAGTTTATAAAAAACACACTTGAAGCAGAGATGCACAGAATAAAGGCAAGAGACTGCAGCAAAATCTATTATGCTTCAAGTGAAGTTTAAAAAAAAAGAGGGGTGAGCAATAATGATCTCCAAGTAAAAGTAAAATCTAAAATAGATCTAGTTACAAGAAATAAGGAAGGAAACTACACTTTACTAAAAGAAACCATAGACAATGAAGTAATATCAATACTACACATGTAAACTAAGTGGTCTAATATTCAATTCTTTTTAATAGCAAAATATTTAATTTTAAGTAAATAAGAAAAATTATGCAGCTTGATAACTTTTTTATATATGAGCACTACTTTTTACATGTGAGAACTAATTCTCAAGTACTCAGAAAACTCACATACCCAGGTGAGGGAAGAGAGAAAGAAAGAGATGATCATCCTAGAACATTGTCATTACTTTATATACATTTCACTTTGCTTGAGTTCATGGAGGACTTTCTGAGTTTTTTCCTAAAAGTATTCTATATAGCATCCAATTCTTTTTATTTTATTTTATTTTTTATTATAGCTTTTTTTTTACAAGATATATGCATGGGTAATTTTTCAGCATTGATAATTACAAAACCTTTTGTTCCAATTTTCCCCCTCTTCCCCCCCACCCCTTCCCCTAGATGGCAGGTTGACCAATACATGTTAAATATGTTAAAGTAAAAATTAAATACAATATATATATATATATATACACACATATCCAAATAGTTATTTTGCAGTATAAAAAGAATTGGACTTTGAAATAGTGTACAATTAGCCTGTGAAAGAAATCAAAAATTCAAGCTGACAAAAATAGAGGGATTGGGAATTCTATGTAGTGGTTCACAGTCATCTCCCAGAGTTCTTTCGCTGGGTGTAGCTGGTTCAATTCATTACTGCTCTATTGGTGGCCACGTCCATCAGAGTTGATCATCGTATAGTAATGATATTGAAGTATATAATGATCTCCTGGTCCTGCTCATTTCCCTCAGCATCAGTTCATGTAAGTCTCTCTGGGACTTTCTTAAATCATCCTAGCATCCAATTCTTAAAAGAGAAGTTAAATGAGTTGTAGGAGTAAAACTATATTAGTAGAGGACCTCAACTTTCTAGAATGAGATAAATATAATCACAAAAGAAGCAAAAAAGAAGTTAAGGTGAATAGAAAAGTTAGGTATTATAGAACTCTGGAGAAAATTGAATGGAAATAGAAAACAATATACCTTTTTTAGTGGCTCATGGCACCTACAAAAGATGACCATATATTAAGGCATAAAAAACTCAGAATCAAAGACAGAAATATTACATATAGCCATTTCAGATCAAGTACAACAAAAATTACATTCAATAAAGAGCAGTGAAAAGATAAATTAAAAATTAATTGGAAACTAAATAATCTAATCTCAAAGACTGAGTGGTTCAAAGAAGAAATCATAGAAATAATCAATAATTTCATTAAAGATAATGGCAACAATAAGACAACATGTCAGAATTCATAGAATATTGCCAAAGCAGTACTTAGGGGAAATTTTAAATTTTTAAACTTTTGCATCAATAAAATAGAGAAAGCGCAAATCAATGAATTGGGTATGCAACTAAAACACTAGAAAGAACGAATTAAAAATTCCCAATTAAACAAAAAACTGGAAATCCTAAAAATCAAAGTTAAGATTTATTAAATTTAAAGTAAGAAAGCTATTGAACTAATAAATAAAATTTGGATCTGGTTTTATAAAAAAAGCCAGACAAATTAACTACTGGTTAATCTGCTTTAAAAAAAAAAAAAAGGAAACCAAATTACCAGTATCAAAAATGAAAAAGGTGAATTCAACATCAATGAATAGGAAATTAAAGCAATTATTGTAAACTATTTTACCCATTTATATATCAATAAATCTGACAATCCAAGTGGAATTGATGATAGAAGTGTAAATTGCCCAGATTAATGAAAAAAGGAAATAGAATACTTAAATAATCCTATTTTAGGAAAGTTAATTTAACACGCCATCAATGAATTCCCTAAGAAAAAATCTCTAGGACCAGATGGCTTTACAAATGAATTCTACCAGTCATTTAAAGAACAACTAATTCTAGTACTAGATAAACTATTTGGAAAAAAATAGGTGAAGTAGTCCTACCAAATTCCTCTTATGACACAAATATAATACCAACACCTAAAACAGAAAGAACCAAAACAAAGAAAATCATACATCAACTTCCCTAATGAATTGATGCAAAAAATTTAAATACTAACAAGAAGACTCCAGCAATACATCACAAAGTTCATACACTATGAGCAAGTGGGATTTATAGCAGGAATGCAGGGCCGGTTCAATATTAGGAAAATTATCAGCATAATTGAACAATAACAAAGCCAACAGAAATCAGATGATTATCTCTATAGTTGTAGAAAAAAGTTTTGAGAAAATACACTAAACATTCCTGTTAAAAATACTGGAGAGTATATATGGAGATTTCCTTTAAATGAGTAGTATCTATCTAAAACTATCAGCGAACATTATTTGTAATGTAAGGCAGAAGTTTCCCCAATAAGATCAGGGGTGAAGCAAGGATGACCATTATCACCACTATTATACAATATTAGGCTACAAATTTTAGTTATAACAATATGAAAAAAAATAGAAGGATTTAAAATAAGCAATGAGGAAATAAAATTGTCACTCTTTAGAGATGATATGATATGCTTAAAGAATCCTAAAGAATCAATTAAAAACTGCTTTAAATAATGAACAACTTTAGCAAAATTTCAGGATCTGAAATAAGCCTGTATAAACCATTAGCATTGGTATATATTGCCAACAATGCCCAATAGCAAGAGAAAGAGATATTCAATTTAAAATGATTGAAGAAATATTAAGAATTCAAGAGTTAGCTGCCAAGACAGACTCAGGAATTATATGAACACAACAATAAAACACTTTTCACACAAAGTCAGTTCTAAACAATTAGAAAAATATAAATTGTTCATGAGTAGACTGAGTCAATTTAATTTTTAAAATGACAATTCTATCTAAATTAATTTACTTCTTCAGTACCATCCTAATCAAATCACCAAAAATTATTTTCTGGAGCTAGGAAAAATGATGACAAAATTTATCTGGAAGAACCAAAGCTTAAGAATATCAAGAGGATTATTTTTTTAATGCAAAGGAATAAAAACCAGCCATACCAGATCTCAAACTATATTATAAAGTGATAATAATCAAAACTATCTGGTACTGACTGAGAAATAGTATGGTAGATCAGGGAAATAGATTAGACACACAAGACATAGTAGTAAATGACCATAGCAATCTAATGTTTGATAAACCAAAAGACTCTAGCTTCTGGGTCAAGTCCCTGTTATAAAATACTATGTGCTTGTCTAACGTTTACTTACAAACCTCCACTGAAAAGGTTTTGAGTTTCTGACCACATTATTAGGAAGTATTTTATGATAATTGGATTAAGTTGATTTGTAATTATGTTAATTATTCTCCAATATGCATATTATATTTTAAAGTAAATTTATTGATATTTTTTGTTTTTATATTATCCAACTTTCTCTCCCCCTCCCAAAAAAGCATCCCATATAATAAAGAATTTTAAAATTAAAAGAGGAAGAAGAGGAAAATGGCATATTATATTCTATTATTTCTTTCTATTTTTAGATAAGAAAGAATATACTGAGCCATAGGGGTGGCAGATGAACTCTAAAGATGTGAAACTGTGGGTGTTACAGTTCATGGATCTCTAATGGTTGTTGTAATGAGTTTTGTCTCAGCACATTTCTAGTATGATATGCTTGGTCATTTTGTCTGGTATTTCTAGCATACTTGAATATAAAGTAGAGCCTTTAGGAAGGAAGAGAAGACCACTGAGGGATTATCAAATTCAACCCTCTTATTTAGGGAGGATGAAATCAAAATTATTGCTTGCCCAAGATTATACAAGTACTGAGCATTCAGATTTGAACTGTGGTCTTTTGGCTCCAAATCCAGGTTTCATTCACAATGAAAAGTTTCAAGACTAAATAAAGAGTTCTCCAGAAACTCTGGAGCCAATAAGAATTGAAAGGAAAATGTTCCAAGAAAATGTCAAAAGTTTTCTTTCTTCTTTGTTATACTCAAAGGAATATTTCTTTTTTTAAACAGAGTAGACTGGGCACACACAATTCCTGATTGATTCAGATTTCTTTGGGAATTATTTCTGAATGTTCACAAGTGAAAGACAGCCCTCTGGAAACAAGATTGATGAGACAGGGGTTTGGTCAACAAAAGATTACCAGCAGTAATATTCTGGCTATAATGGTTCAGACAATAGAACCTCTACCTCAGTTGGAGCTCAGGTGAATATATTTTCTCTGAACTTGAGTCATAGGGATGATGCTTCAACTCCTTGATTCTACTTTAACAGATAAATCTTTTTAAGAAGGTAATCCAGAGGAAGAATGGTACCAATCTCTTTGGCATGATCATGGCAATTTAGGGTATTTTGTTAATAAAGTGAGGAGATCCAATGGGAAATGATTGCTAGCTCTGGGAATTAGTTCCCCTCAGAAATATGTGGAGAAGCCAAATCATAATCCTCATCCCAAGGAAGAGAAAAGAGAAAGGAGTATTCTTTGAAAGGGACATTTTTGGGACCAAAATTCAAATAGAAATAAAAGACCAAGTGAAATAAATCATAAACTCTGTCCCATCATTTCAGCAGAATATGAATGTGACAATAGCTGGAGCATTTAAAAAGATGGAAAAGAGATCATTAATGATTCTGTTTTTTGAATTGGCCACAATCTTGCTGCATTTGCATAAGTTTGGTTGTTGCAGAGTAGAAATAAGGCATCTAGATTTCCCAAAATTTTTCTCTAATCTTAGTGTGTCTCTATGTTTCTGTCTTTGCCTCCTAGTCACTAAACCACAGGAAAGTTCCCTCCCCCAAGCATCTGATATTTGGTACCTTCCATGATAGTAAAGGGTCAATTTCATAATAAGGGCTAAATCTGTGATAAGGGAGCAATTATTTAGAGTGGTGAGAGATATAGCCCAGGTTGTATTTCTGGTATAATGTTTGTTCTGAAACTCCATCCCATTAGCCTAAGGCCATGTTTGGGAAGCCCAGGTTTAATAATATGACATGTTCTATGTATCAGTATTCTATACCACTCAGTTACTTTGAGATCTTAACCATAAATCCTAAAGCAGCTCAAACTTTTCATGGAGTTCCTTGAATTAGAGAGGGCTCTGTCTCCTTGAAGATAGGATTTTCTTTACAATTAAAAGATAATGATGCGGCTTAGTGGATTCAATGTGAATTTTAGGATCAAAAAGACCTAAATTCAAATTTGGTCTCAAATAATTAATAATCTTGAGCAAATGTGTGATCTTGAGCAAATCACTCATCCGTTGATTACCTCAGTTTCTTAGACTGCAAAGTGGGCGTAATAATGGCACCTATCTGCTAGAGTAAGAAAGATCAAATGAGATAATATTTGTAAAGTGCTTAGTGGAGTGCCAGGCAAAAAATGTCCCTTCTTCCCTTCCCTTTTACAACTATTAAATAGAGTAACGAGTTCCAATAACCAGTAGAACTTTAATAGCTTTCAGAAAAGGGCTTACAGAGAAAGTATAGCAAGAAGTTGTTACAAAATTCTCTCCCCAAAGAGTACATTCTTCTCTTGTGTGCACAAATTCTTTGGGAAGAATGGGCTCAAATCTTAAGTATAATAATAGAGAATCACATTGTAATAGAGATCTATCCCCTGTTCTAGAAATTCTCTTTTCCCTTTGTGAAGTTCTTTTTTTTTTCTTTTGGTCAGCATTTTTTTATTATAGCTTTTTATTTACAAGACATATGCATGAGTAATTTTTCTTTATTTTTTTACAAAAAATTTATGCATAGGTAATTTTTTCAGCATTGACAATTGCAAAACCTTTTGTTCCAATTTTTCTCCTCCTTCCCCCCACCCTTTCCCCCAGATGGCAGGTTGACCAATACATGTTAAATATGTTAAAGTATAAGTTAACTACAATATATGTATACATGTCCAAACAGTTATTTTGTGTACAAAAAGAATCGGATTTTGAAATAGCCTGCGAAGGAAATCAAAAATGTAGGTGGACAAAAATAGAGGGATTGGGAATTCTATGTAGTGGTTAATAGTCATCTCCCAGAGTTCTATCGCTGGGTATAGCTGGTTCAGTTCATTACTGCTCTGTTGGAACTGATTTGATTCATCTCATTGTTGGAGAGGGCCTCGTCCTTAAGAATTGCTCATCATATAGTATTGTTGTTGAAATGTATAATGATCTCCTGGTCCTGCTCATTTTACTCAGCATCAGTTCATGTAAGTCTCTCCAGGCCTTTCTGAAATCAACCTGCTGGTCATTTCTTACAGAACAATAATATTCATATGCCACAATTTATTCAGCCATTCTCCAATTGATGGGCATCCACTTAGTTTCCAGTTTCTGGCCACTACAAAGAGGGCTGCCACAAACATTTTTGCACATACAAGTCCCTTTCCCTTCTTTAAAATCTCTTTGGGATACAAGCCCAGGCGTAATGCTGCTGGATCAAAGGGTATGCACAGTTGGATAACTTTTTGAGCATAGTTCCAAATTGCTCTCCAGAATGGCTGGAGGTATTCATTCCACCAACAATGTATCAGTGTCCCAATTTCCCCACATCCCCTCCAACATTCTGCACTATCTTTGTGAAGTTCTTTTGAACTTTCTTTTATGGGTAGCTCTCTGTGAGGCTCTGAGTAAGGTCTATGCTACCATCCTATGGTAACTTTCTTCCCTATTCACCTGAAGAGGTTTCCTCTCTCCTCAGCTATTATTGTTCCAGTGGACTCTGCTATGGCCATTAGAATTTCTTGCAGTTCTGATCTCAGAATTTCCCACATCTGTTGCCTAAACATTTTCATCTTTGGATGCTCAATGGTCAGGAAAAAATAAAAACAAAAGAAAATAAAGGCAGCATTTGATCGCAGACATGTGCCAACAAACTAAGACTTTTTCTTCACTTTTAAACTCACGGCTTTTCTGTCTTACTGACCAACAGATAGGAAAAATAACATGGAGCAATAGTCTGTTTCTTTTATATCCTAGCTCAGTTCTGGCTTAGAATTCCCTAAGTTAGTTTTTCTGCTCTAAAATCAGTTAGAAAACTTTTGCCTTTATATATTTCTATCTCTTCACTCATAGTCAGAAATTATCCATCAATAGGTCAATAAACATTTATTAAGCAGGTACTATATGCCAGAACATGGAGGAAGCAAGGTAGCTTAGTGGATAGAGTTCTGGGGCTGGAGTTAGGAAGGCTTGAGTTCAAATCCAGCTTCAGACATTTACTGGCTATGTAACTCTGGACAAGTCACTTATTCTCAGTTTGTCTTAATCCACTGGAGAAGGCAATGGCAAACTACTCTAATATCTTTGTCAAGAAAACCCTATGGCTAACATTAGCATGCTATGTATTAGAGGGTCACAAAGAGTCAGATGTGACTAAATCACAATAATATGCTAGACATTCTGGATACCCACCAATTGGAGATTGGCTGAATAAATTATGGTATATGAATATAATGAAATATTATTGTTCTGTAAGAAATGACCAGCAGGATGATTTCAGAAAGGCCTGAAGAGACTTACATGAACTGATGCTGAGTGAAATGAGCAGGACCAGGAGATCATTATATACTTCAACAACAATACTATATGTTAATCGATTCTGATGGATGTGGCCATTTTCAACAATGAGATAAACCAAATCAATTCCAACAGAGCAGTAATGAACTGAACCAGCTACACCCAGCGAAAGAATTCTGGGAGATGACTATGAACCACTACATAGTATTCCGCTTGAAATTTTTATTTCCTTCATAGGCTAATTGTACACTGTTTCAAAGTCCAATTCTTTTTAAACAGCAAAATAACTGTTTGGCCATGTATACATATATCATATTTAATTTATACTTTAACATATTTAACATGTATTGGTCAACCTGCCATCTGGAGGAAGCGGTAGGGGGAAGGAGGGAAAAATTGGAACAAAAGGTTTGGCAATTGTCAATGCTGTAAAATTACCCATGCATATAACTTGTAAATAAAAAGCTATAATAAATTTTTAATTAAAAAAATATGCCAGACATTCTATTAAATGCTAAGGATCCAAAAAGGAACAAAAGATAGTCCCTGGTCTCAAGGAGCACAATATAATAAAAGAACTTCCAATCTAATGGAAGTCCCATGTATTAGATAAATATCTATGTATGCTCTATATCAGAACTTCTTAAATTTTTTTCTCCTGGTGACCTCCTTTTTGCTAGAGACATTTTTATGTGACAGGGTATATAGGTATATAAAATATGTATACAAATGAAATATTTACTGATAATAAATCATAATTCTACCCTCCCATAGTCAGTTATGTGATCCCATATGAAGTAGCAACCCACAGTTTAAGAAGCTTTGCTCTATATGACCTAAAAGAAAGGGCAAGTCAGAGAATGCCTTAAAGACTGGGCATTAAATAGTCAGTCCTTCCAGTACTATTGGCCAAAGTCATGTTTCTTATGATTGGAGCAAGTTCATCAGCCTCAGGGAGCAGACTATTCAACTAGGCAGGTTATCTATTGTGTATATTACAACATTCCCTCAGCAAACCTAGGGAACCTAAGGCACTTCAATAATATACCATATCAGAGATCTCAGAAGAATAGGTGACTATTGCCACTCCTAGTTCCACTAGGGCAGGTTTTGCTTCTTATCAGAGGCAATAGGGAATCACCAAAGGTTTCTGAGCACGGGAGTGACAAGAAAAACACATTAAGACTACTTAGGCAACAACAGGAAGGATGGATTAGGGAAGCAGGAAGGAAGACCAGGAAGAAGGTTATTAGTATAATCTAGGCAAAAAACAGCTGAGCCAGGGGCAGCTAGGTGGTGCAGTGGATAGAGCACCAGCCCTGAATTCAGGAGGACCGGAGTTCAAATCTGGTCTCAGACACTTGACACTTCCTAGCTGGGTGACCCTGGGCAAGTCACTTAACCCCAGCCTCAAAAACAAAACAAACAAACAAACAACAACAACAACAAAAAAAAAAAAAAAAAAAAACCAGCTGAGCCATACCTGAACCAGAGTAACTGCAATAGGAATTTAGAAGAGACAGATATGAAATATATTCTAGTGTTAGCACTGATATCACTTGGCAATTGGATGTTGTGGAGGATAAGGAGAAAGAGATATCAAATATTACTTTAAATGTTATGAGAGGGCAGGGCTTGTGTTTTTTGGAAAGAGGAACAGAGTAGGAAGTTCTTCACATTTTAAGTGTATGATTAGAACTAGAATCTAGGTTTTCTGACCCATATCTAGTGTTTTTGTTATTTCTCCAGCCTACTTACTATAATCCAGGCTTAAAATCTCCATTATTCTTTAAAAGAGATAAAGACAGGGAGAAAAAGAGACAGAGACAGACAAGCAGAGACAGAGGCAGAGAAATAATGAGAAACAGAGAGAGGCAGACAGACACAGACTGAGAGAAAGAGACTAAGCCACAAAGACAAAGAGAAACAGTGAGATTGAGAGTTGGGGTGGGGGATAGAAAAATTCTCCTCTGATAGTCTTCTGTCACTTTTTGGCTTGACTAAGAAGAAATGGACCTTTGGTTAACATTAGCAGAGAGAGCCCCATCCTTTCATTCAGCTAGCCCTATATTTCCCAGGGCTCAGTCTTTAAATGAGGGACCAGAAAACAAGTAGCATTGTGTGCTGCACCATGTAGGTGCCTGGGAACTGGAAAGTCTGCTGCATATGCTTGGGTTTCAACTGTGTGTCACCTCCCATAGCTGGGGGCCCCAGTATTTCCACCATGCATTCTCAGCTGTGCTGAAGTGACCCCTTTTATTTTGTAACATTCTCTTAAATGTGGTATCCTGAAAACAGTTAAAAGAAAGCCATTTCTATTGTATGCAGTCCTGAAATGGGAAAATTTCCGTGATAAAGCCAAATGAATTTTCACATAAGCTTTGGAGTTTATTCATGATGCAAGGGTGCGTCTTATCTGGCTGGAGGAAAATAGGCCCAGTTCTTCTTTAAATAACATGAAATTTATGGGAGCAGGATTACAGCTATCCCAGGCTGCCAAAAACATTATGTTTATGGAACCAAAATCCCCTAGACACTCTTTCAAATCCATATACTATTTTTCTAAACTTTTAATGTTTATATTGGACTCATTATTTTAGCAGATATTTACAGAAAACCTCATGCATCCATTTTTCTCCCCAGTACAGCAGTTTTATATCACAAGAGACCACTATACTTAAAAGATTTTGACATAATTCCTTTTCTTAACTGGACATCCTTTAAGAAAAATACCTGGAAATGACTTGAGAAACATAGAATAGTCACGCTTCATTAACCACATACTTTCTAGATGGGGAAGGAGAAAGAGGTCATAAAGTGGTAGGTAAACTAAGGTGAGATAAATCTGAGTGACTTATCAGGGACAAGCATGGTAAAACTGTCGTGGCAGATGGGCTAAACCAGGTTGTAAGTCACCCACAGAACGCAAACTACTAAGTGAGTGAGGGAGTGTCCATCCCAAGCATGAGAAGGCTTCTTCTATGGATTGATGGAAACTTTCTGGGAACATGATTGGAGCTTGGTTGGGCATCAAAGGCACCAAGGACATATCATGGGCCACAAGCAGTGATCTTGACTTTTATCCTGCCACTAAACTCTGATGAGGAAGAGAAAGTGAGGCTGGTGACAATGCAATTCTACTTCACTTCATCCAACTCACTTGCAAATCCAGACATGAAATGTCACTGGTCCTTTGAAACAAAGAATGAACAAGCAGAGAGGGGAAGATACAACACAAAAAGCACACATCTTCTAGGCTTCAATTACTTTGTTCTCTCTCGCCCTTCTCTTTTCCTTCCTCCCTCCCTCCTTTCCTGTCTTCCTCCCTCTCTTCTTCTTCCCTTCCTTCCTCTCTCCCTTCCTTCTTCCTTTCCTTCCTCCCTCTCTTCCTTCCTTCCACCCTTTGTTTCTCCTTCTTCCTTCTTCTTTCCTTCCTTTTTGTCTTTCTTAGTTTCTTTCTTTCTTTCTTCCTTCCTTCCTTCTTTCCTTCCTTCCTTATTTTTTTCCTTCTTTCCTTTGTTCCTTTCTTCCTTCATTCCCCTTCCATCTTTCCTCCTTTCCCTTTCCCTTCTTCCTTCTTTCCTTCCTGCTGTGATTTAAAATTCAAGGTAAAATGTAGATAATTTTTACTACCTACTTCCAAGGTGTTGTGAGGAAAATGTGTTTTAAAATCATAGGTGCTATTGAAGCATGAGCTTTATTAAAGTGTGGCATAGAGTCCATCACATAATTTTTGTTGTTTTTTGACTTCCACTTTGGAAAGGGATCAATGACACATGGTAGGTGTTTAATAAGTATATTATTGAATTGAAAGATATTTATGTCAGTATATTTTGTTAAATATATGTATATACATTTGTGTGTGTATATAATTACATAGTGTGTGAGCTCCCACATTCACTAGTTCATTTTGGATTAATTTTTAAAGTCTGATGAGGGGAGAGGAGGGAGTGGGAACTCAAGGGTAGGGCAGAAAGGAAGTTCTCTTTCATTGGGGAAGAGTTAAGTTGTGGTATATAAATAAAATATGATGAAAAGTTTTACAAAACAGGTATGAAACAAAGTGAGCAGAGTCAACAAAACAACATATACAATAATGGAGAAAGATAATGAAGTTACAATGAAGGGGTAAGAGAATCAGGGACAAGTCCAGCACTTTTTTGTTCATGTCCACATAACATTTCAGGTTCAGCTCTCACTTCCTATTAAGATTTAGTCATAGGTAAAACCAACCACATAACTAACCAAATAGCTGACTGCTAATCAGATTACAAACAAAAAAGCAGCTTGACCCACATTCTGGGATATGCAGTAACAAGGCAAATCCAAATGTCGCATTATTTAAGAGCTTAACAATCTTCTTCCTTCTTTTAATTTATGCAATGTAACAGTGGATAGAATGCTGGATATGTCTTCAAGATGGTTTGGATTTAAATATCGTCCTTGACATTTATTAACTTTGTGACTTTGGGTAAATCAGTTACCTTCTCTGAACCTCATTATCCTCATCTGTAAAATGCATAGAAGTTTAGAAATACCTATGATATCTTCCAAGAATTGTTGTTATAAAAATCCAATAAGATAATATAGTTAAAGCCCTGTATTATTAGGGCTTTGGAAGGAAGGAGGGAAGAAGGTAGAAAAAGAGAGGGAGGAAGAAAGGGAGGGAAGAAGAGAATGGAGGGAATGAGGAAAGGAAGGAGGGGAGGGAGGGAAGGAAATACATACACAAAGTAATTAAATACAAGGTCATAGTTGGGGTGGGAATAGGAAAAGTTTCATGCCAAAGTGCCTAAATTGAATTTCTCTATTTTATTTTCAAACTACATTTTAATCTGGTTCAGGCATCACACAAGAGTGTTGAAAGTTGCAATGAGAACCAGAAATCATATTTTATACCTCTGTTCAAGAATACTAGAAAGAGTCAGTGTTGTGCAGGGTACTACAACTTACAAAGACTCAAGACAGAGGGAGACACCAGGGAACTGAGTTTGTCCAAGATTATTCTTAAGAGCTGCATTCAATAGTCTGGGAGTGCATTTGTGTGTTTTTTCTTTCAATGCAGTGTACCTTTTAAAAAATTAACATTTTTTATTTAAAGTTATGAGTTCCCAATTCTATCCCTCTTCCCATCCCTCTCATCCCCCTATCCTCTCTGAGATGGTAAACAATCTGATATAGATTATATATATATATATGTGTGTGTGTGTGTGTGTGTGTGTGTGTGTGTGTGTGTGTGTAAAACATTTCCATATTACCCATTTTGTATATGAAGACAAAAGAAAAAATGAAGGAAAATGAAGAATAGCAAACTTAAGTTTGTATTCCATCAATATAAGTTTTTCCCCCCTCTGGAGTCACATGGCATGTTTCATCATGAGTCCTTTGGGATTGTCTTAATGTATTGGTGAAAATAGCTAAATTATTCACAATTCTTCATCAAACAATATTGCTGTCATTATATACAATGTTCTTCTGGTTCTGTTCAATTCACTTTGCATCCCATCTAAGTTCAGATTTTTCTGAAATCATTCCAATTGTCATTTCTTGCAGCACAATAATATTCCATTAAAATCATATACTGTAGTTGATGGGCACCCCTTTGATTTCCAATTCTTAGCCACTGCAAAAAAGAGATGTTGTATATATATTTTATACAAATAGATCCTTTCCTCATTTTTGGACATCTTTTGAATATAGACTTAACAGTGGTAATTCTGGATAAAAGCTTATGACCTTTGGGCAGAGTTCCAAATTGCTCTCCAAAATAGTCAGATGCTGATCACAACTCCACCAACAATGTATTAGTATCCCAGTTTTCCCACATTCCATCCATCAACCAAAATTTTTCTTTTTTTCCACATACACTTTCTGTCCACAGAAAGTTTTCATCTTCAGATGCCAAGGATTATCTTCATGGACTGAATTAGTGGAGGGAAAAGAGAGAGAATACTATATTCTCTGTGACAGTCTAAGTAAAATGTCACTCAATATGATAACTAACTAAAACCCTTAATGTAACCAATTATATCAGGCAATTATATTGGTGGAAAAATGGAAAGAACTTTTTTTTATTTTTTTCTTTTAAAACATTTTCTTAATTTTTACTCTCTCCTTTTCCCTAAGTGAAAATATTTTAATTTTTTACTTTATTTTTATTAAGGCTTTTTATTTTTCAAAACATATGTGTGGACAATTCAATATTAGCTCTTGAAAAACCTTGTGTTCCAATTTTCCTCCCTTCCCCCACACCCTCCCCTAGATGGCAAGTAGTCCAATATATCTTAAACATGGAATAAATATATGTTAAATCCAATATATGCATACATCTTTATACAAGTATCTTGCCTCACAAGAAATATCAGTTCAAATCAGAAAAAGGAGAAGCAAAATAAAATGCTAGCAAAAACAATAAAAAGAATGAAAATGCTATGTTGTGAACCACACTCAATTACCACAGTCCTCTCTCTGGGTATATATGGTTCTCTCCATCACTAAACAACTGGAACTAGTTTGAATCATATCATTGCTGAAGAGAGTCACATCCATCAGAATTGATCATTGTATAATCTTGTTGCCATGTATAATGATCTCCTGGTTCTGCTCATTTCACTTAGCCTCAGTTCATGTAAGCTCTCCAGATCTCTCTGAAATTATTCTGTTGGTCATTTCTTACAGAACAATAATATTCTATAACATTCATATACCATAACGTGTTTAGCCATTCTCCAATTGATGGGTATCCATTCAGTTTCCAGTTTCTTACCACTACAAAAAAGGCTATCACAAACCTTTTTGCACATGTGGGTCTCTTTCCCTTCTTTAAGATCTCTTTGGGATATAATCCCAGTAGAAACACTGCTGGATCAAAGGATATGCACAATTTGATAACTTTTTGAGCATAGTTCCAAATTGTTCTCCAGAATGGTTAGATCCATTCACAGTTCCACCAATAATGTAATAGTGTTCCAGTTTTCCCACATCTCCTCCAACATTTATCATTATCTTTTCCTGTCATTTTAGCCAATCTGAGAGTTGTGGAGTGGTATCTTGGAGTTATTTTAATTTGCATTTCTCTGATCAAGAGTGATTTTCATATGACTAGAAATACTTTCAGTTTCTTCATCTGAAAATTATCTGTTCATATCCTTTGATCATTTATCAATTGGAGAATGGCTTGAATTCTTATAAATTTGAGTCAATTTTCTATATATTTTAAAAATGAGAATCTTTGAATATAAAAATATTTTCCCAGTTTATTGCTTCCCTTGTAATCTTGTCTGCATTTGTTTTGTTTGTACAAAAACTTTTTAACTTTATATAATCAAAATTACCTCTTTTGTGATTAATAATGATCTCTAGTTCTCCTTTCGTCATAAATTCCTTCCTCCTCCAGAGATATGAGAGGTAAACTATCCTAAGTTCTTCTAATTTGTTTATAATATCTTTCTTTATGTCCACATCATGGACCTATTTTGACCTTATCTTGGTATATTGTATTAGATGTGGGTAAATACTTAGTTTCTGCCATGCCAGTTCCCAATTTTCCCAGCACTTTTTGTTAAATAGTGAGTTCTTATACCCAAGGCTGGCATCTTTGGTTATGTCAAACACTTGATTACTATAATCATTGACTATTTTGTCCTGTGAACCTCACCTATTCCACTGATTAACTACTCTATTTCTTAGTCAGTACCAAATGGTTTTTGATGAGTGCTGCTTTATAATATAGTTTTAGATCTGGTACAGCTAGGCCAGCTTCATTTGCATTTTTTTTTTCATTAATTTCCTTGAAACTCTTGACCTTTTGTTCTTCCAGATGAATTTTGTTGTTATTTTTTTCTGTGTCAGTAAAATAGTTTCTTGGAAGTTTGATTGATATCACACTAAATAATAGATTAATTTAGGTAATATTATCATCTTTGTTATATTCTCTTGACGTATACAAGAGTAGTTGATATTTTTCCAATTGTTTAGGTCTGACTTTATGTGGAAAACATTTTGTAGTTTTGCTCATCTAATTCTTGACTTTCCTTTGGCAGATAGATTCCCAAATATTTTATACTATTGACAGTTATTTTAAATTGAATTTCTCTATCTCTTGCTGTTGGACTTTGTTAGTAATGTATAAAAATGCTGATGATTTATGTGGATTTATTTTGTATCCTGCAACTTTGCTAAAGTTGTGGATTGTTTCTAGTAGTTTTTTAGTTGATTCTCTAGGATTCTCTAAGTATACTATCATATCATCTGCAAAGAGTGATAATTTGGTTTCCTCATTACCTATTCTAATTCCTTTAATCTCTTTTTCTTCTCTTACCAAAGCTAGCATTTGTAATACAATATTGAATAGTAATAGTGATAGTGGGCAACCTTGTTTCACTCTTGTTCTTATTGGGAATGGTTCTGGTTTATCCCCATTACATATGATGCTTACTAATTGTTTTAAATAAATGCTATTGATTATTTTAGGAAAAGCTCCATTTATTCCTATACTCTCTAGTGTTTTTAATAGAAATGGATGTTGGATTTTATCAAATTTTTTTTTGCATCTATTGAGATAATCATATAGTTTTTTGTTAATTTGGTTGTTGATATAGTCAATTATGTTAATAATTTTCCTAATATTGAACCAGCCTTACATTCCTGGTATAAATCCTACTTGGTCATGGTGTATTATCTTGGAGATGACTTTCTATAATCTCTTTGCTAATATTTTATTTAAGATTTTTGCATCAATATTCATTAGGGAAATTGGTCTATAGTTTTTTTTCTCTGTTTTCATCCTCCCTGATTTAGGTATTAACCATGTCTGTGTTATAAAGAATTTGGTAGGAGTCTTTCTTTCCCTATATTTTCAAATAGTTTATATAGCATTGGAGTTGATTGTTCTTTAAATGTTTGGTAGAATTCACATGTAAATCCATCTGGCCCTGGAGATTTTTTCTTAGAGAATGATTAATAGCTTGTTATATTTCCTTTTCTAAAATGGGACTAATTTATTTCCTCTTCTGTTAATCTGGGCAATCTATGTTTTTGTAGGTATTCCTCAATTTTACTTAGGTTATCAAATTTATTGGCATAAAGTTGAACAAAATAGCTCCTAATTATTGCTCTAATTTCCTCTTCCTTGGTGGAAAGTTCTCCCTTTTCATTTTTAAGACTAACAATTTGATTTTCTTCTTTCTTTTTTCTAATCAAGTAACTAAAGGTTCATCTATTTTGTTAGTTTTTTCATAAAACCAACTCTTTTTATTTATTGATTCAATAGTGGTTTTTTTACTTTCGATTTTATTAATTTCCCCTTTTATTTTTTAGAATTTCAAGTTTGATATTAGAGTGGAGGGTTTTAATTTGTTCTTTTTCTAGCTTTTTTAGTTGCAAGCCCAATTCATTGATCTTCTCTTTCTCTATTTTATGCAAGTAAACATCTAGAGATATAACATTTCCCCTTATTACTGCTTTGGCTACATCCTATAAATTTTGGTATATTGTCTCATAGTTGTCATCCTCTTGTATGAAATTATTGTGTCTACAATTTTCCATTTCACCCATTCATTCTTTAGGATGAGATTATTTAGTTTCCAATTACTTTTTGGACTATTTAAAAAATTTTAAAAAGGAAAAAAAAACATTACAACAAATACATATAGTTTAGTAAAACAAATACAGTTATCCCTTCCATATTGTACTTTTCACCATCATGGTTTTGATATAGCACAGGTAAGCATAAGAAATTAAATGAAAATTTAGGAGAAGTTTTGCAGAAGCCATACATGACACCCCAAAGTCAGCAGCTAACACAGAGCCTATGACCAAATAATTAACCAAAATTTTACAATTAGGTATTGTAAACACTTCATAAAAGAAAAACAAAAAAGGCAGACATCTTCTCTGTTATGAAGAGAGGACCAAAAAAAATTTATGTGGATTTTCCAGATCATGGGGGGAACCACACTCTAACCCCGTTGTGGAAGAGAAAGCTATATCTATGGCTATAGCCAAATTCAAAAATACTCATCTCATTATAGATTTTAAGTCCATTATTTCTCTTGAAAGAGGTGGGTAATATGAATTATCTCCAAGTCTTTGGACCCAATGAAGGTCTATCACTGAATTCAATCAAAGTTTTAAAGTCTTTCAAAGTCGTTTTTCTCTATAGTGTTGTCATTGTATAAATTATTCTCTTCTCACTTCATTCTGCATAATATCATAAAGGTCTTCCTAGTTTTCTCAGAAACTATGCATTTCATCATTTTTGTGGCACAATAATATTCCACTATATTATCCCATAAATTGTTTAATAATTCCACAAGAGGTGGGAATCCCCTTAATTTCTAGTGTTTTTTGCTATTCAGAGAATGGATACTATAAATATTTTTGTACATATGGGTCTTTTTTTCTTCCTTTGATGTTTTCAGCATAAGCCTAGTAATGATATAGTTGGGTCAAAGGACATGCATAGTTCAGTTACTTTGGGAAATAATTCCAAATTGCTTTTCCCTAAATATCTGAACCAATTCACAATACCACCTACAATGAATTTGTGTTCTTATTGTCCCAAAGTCCCTGCAATATTTTTTTTTATTTTACTTCTTTGTCATCTTTACCAGTTTGGATATGAAGTGGAACCTCTGAGCTGCTTTAGCTTTCATGTCTCTAATTAGTTATTTGAAGCATTTTTTTCATGTTTGTTGACAATTTTGGGCTTTTTTTTCTTATAAATCTGAGTCAGTTCTTTATATATGTGGGCTTCAGGCCTTTAGAAGAGAAATTTACTGCAAAGATTTTTCCCAGTTATCTATTTCCTTTATTATTTTAATTGCATTAGAATTTTTTGTACAAAAACATTTCAATTTTATATAATCAATATTGTCCATTTTATTTTCTGTGATTCTACCACTTCTGTAGTCATGAGCTCTTCTCCTTCCCAAATATCTTAAAATATCTTATGTAATCTGTTACACCAATTTACCTCTTTATTTTTTTAACCAATACTAAATCATTTTAATAATTTCTGTTTCATAGAACATTTTGAGATCTGGTACTGATCTTTCTCTTTCTTCCCCTCTTCCCCCCAACTAAATTCCAAATTTTTATATACTCCAAAATTAATTCCAGGACCCCATTTATATAAAGTTCTTATGTACAGATCTGAAGGTGCAGCTTATAGTTTATCTAGGCTTCAATTCCTTTCTCTAGCCTTAATATAGTGCCTAATCTCTGGTATATGCTAAATCAAAAAGTTTGATCACTAGTCCAGATAGGTTTAGGTTAACACTGTTTCCAGGTATGGTTGGAGTCTAAATCCCTGCCAGCCCCATCTCTCAGTATGGACCAGGAAGTCATCTTGTCTGGGTGGAGGAGGGAAGCATTAGAGGAGATGAAGGATAGGAAAAGACAAAAGACATCTTCCTATCTGGCCTCTGAAGAGTTTTTCTCTGACCTTCAAATTGGTCTTCACTGAACTTGTAATTATTTTCTTTACCCCTTTTCTATGGGTCTATATGGCCACAATTCCCTGTTCTATGATCATCACAATCCAATTCTTTGTTGGATTTGGTCTTAATTCTATACACTAATCACATGGTAAGGTTCTTCACCTATTGTTCTCCACCTCTCCAGAGTAGTTTTGATATTTTTCCCTAGTGCTTATCTGTAGCATGTCAACTCCTCTCGATCATCAGAAATTCACTCCTCACCTCTTCTTGTTTCACTACTCACAATACCTACTTGCTGTCTAAAAAACATTTCTGTTAAGGACTAAAGTTAGCACTTAAATTTCACAAAACTTGTATCCACATGGTACAAGAAATGTGAAATTTATGCTTACATCAACTTTTAAAGACATTCAAATGGTGAGAGGGAAAGAGGGAGAGAGGAAAGGAGAGAGAGAGGCAGGGAAGGAGAAAAGGTCAGAGGGAGAAAGAGGGACAAAGGGAGAGAGAGAAAGGAAAGGAAAGAGGAAGGATGGCAAGGGAGAAAGGGAGAAATAGACAGAGAGAAAAATTGCAACATTAAGTTCCCAGTAGTGATGGTGAAATACAGAAAAAGGTAAGGGAGTAAGCTGGAGTAGACTATTGTTTCTACCTATTGAAGGATATGAGAACTATTAGTGCCCTCTAAATTTCTATACCATGAGATTAAATTCTCATTGCCCTAACTTGATTATAACTCTACTTTGGGTTTTTCGGTTCTTTTATTGAACTAACATGATTGATTTTTCTTGAATGTAATAAATGCCCAATCTTGCTCCAATTCAAGTTCCCAACTCCCTTTCCTATGTTCTCTGAAGTATTCCTAAACCCTGCCCAAGTCTGTTACATTTTTCTAAGGAAAAGGTCTAGTCATGCATGCAATGAAAAAAGCATTGCTGTCAGCAATACTTGAGTGAAGAAACTCCTTTTACAAAGACAGTTTGGCATTTTCTTTGCAATTTATAATCTTAGAGAATTGTCACTCAGAAAACTCAGAAGTTAAATGACATATCTGGGGCTATACAGCCAGTATATAGAGACAAGACTTGAATCCGTGTCTTCTTGATTTCAAGGCTTGTTTTCTATTGTGCTGCAAATAGGATACTAGAAACAGTAAAATTATATGACACAAAGTAAAAAGCAATGAAAGTATAAAGGTTAATTCTTTCATAGGTTTGTGGTGAGGTAAATGGAAGAATGGAAAGGGCTACAACCTTGAAGTTTGAATCCTAGCTCTAATCTTTATTTGCTATGTGTCCATGAGCAAATCAATTAACCTCTCTGGGTCTTCCTTTCCTTATCTGCAAAGGAGGTGGATTAGGATTCTTCCCAGATTTAAACCCCATTAGTATACCATGACCTACTAGTCTTCAAGAAGAGGAAACAGTACAGGAGATTGAAAGCTTCCAGATTATTTGCAGTCTCTACTGCACTTCACACCCTTATCCCTGGAATTCATATTTAGATGGGATCACAGTTCCTTCTCCTTAGTTATATTTCTGTAAAGAATAAGATTTTAATGTACATGTTAATGTATTTTCCACTGTAAACAAAGAAACTAGAAACAACAATAAAAACTCTTCTCTGGGTTAACAAAAAAATAAAAAAACAAGGCGGGGACTGCCATTTTATTCTTGTTCCTTATCAATAAAATGAACACCATCAGGGTTTCTGGTCCCTCCAATGTGCCTAGTGTTGTACTCAGCTTCCGCTACTGTTCTGCTATGGAATTTAGAGCTCTCTTAGAGACCCCTTGGGCAGTCTGTTACTTCTGACTGGTGATGATGACCCTCAAATATTAAAATATGTTTCCCTAAGAAGCCATTGGAATAAGAAAAAAAAACCTTCTGTAGCATAATGACGACATATGGCATAATCAAAGGAGGAGAGGCCAGCAGAACGGGTATAAATTCTGCAAAGAAAATTATCTGAGAAAAAGTGGTCTGTAATTCAGAGAGGTTTAAAAAAAATGATCAGGCGTTCTAAAAACTCGGATGTTCACAGGGAAGGCAGATTTAATTTACTAAAAGATAAGATCATGAATTCACCACCCAAGATTTGTTAACATTCCCACATAGGTACCGTGATACTCTAGGTTTCCTAAAATGCTATCTGATCTAACCAGGAAAGGAAAACATTAACTTTCAATGATAGGTTGGAGTTACAGTTGAACACCAGAGAATTACTGTTGTGTTTGTATGGCCCAATGCAGGGTGGATGGCTCTAACAGATTAGAATCCAATTGCTATCTTCTCAGCCTGAATTGGGAACTACAACTCATCTCGAGGCACTAGTCAAGAGGTTGTCTTTGAGCTGGACATGGGGAAAGGGACCCTGTTAACAGTAATCTTCCCCAGGTCAGATAAGTTGCTTATGTGTGACACCTCAAAAATGATGGAAGCTTCAGTTGATGATTCTTTCCATCACCTGACTCAAGTATCTGCAAGGACTGGGGTAGAAAGGGATCCAGAAATGAAAGGCTGTGGAGAGAAAGGGAGAGTTGCTAAAAAAAAAAAAAGAAAAAAAAAAAAGAAAAGAAAAAGGATTGGTATAGTCTTAAAAAAAAGATGCACAAACAAGATTCTTCAAGTCTATTTCTCCTATACATTTGTGACTCAGTCACAAATTACTCTTAAAGATATATGGATTTCAATTTAAAACCATTTTTCCCTATTCCCACTGCCTTGTCAATCATGTATTCTAGTTGTCTGCAAATCCAAGCTTTCTCCCTCTTTAAAAAGCTTCTATTATGCTGCAACTGCTATTGCCCTTCTTAAACATCATTACATGTGAGTAGCTGCTACTATAACTCTACAATGGAGAGAATCAAGAGCTAAGAGATAAACCCGTGCAGTAAACTTTGCACACTCCACAAGTCCTCTTTGCAGACAATTAGGGCCAGAAGATAAATATTGACACATTAGACTATTTTCTCAATTTGTTTTTGTTGATTGTCTGGGCAATCTGATGGGACAAAATTCCACTTTTCTGATAACTCTCCTTCTTGGCTAATAGAAACAAATAAAGTAAAGGCTTCTGTCCACAATGGGTGAGTAAGGTCCATTGTTGGAAGGCACTAATCGGATTAAATTGGCTCCTAGCTCTACTGCAGGGCAGCCTAACTCATTCCTAAATTTTTTACATCTCAAGGGGATGTGTTATTGTTGCCTTTTCACTATTTAAATCAGATAGATGGGAAGAAGTAAGTAAAGGCTTGAGATTACTGCCTGTCTCAACGTGAACAAAGCCCCAGGATGAGCACAAATACCCAAATAGAGCATTGCAATTAGACACAGAAAAACAGGATTTTAGCCAATGGCTGCTGAATTTCTTTCCCATCCCTAGATTTTTTTGTTTCATTTTAATTTTTGAAACCTGACGAAATATGAGCAAAAGTGTAAACATGATCTGAACATCTCTGAGAAACCCGAAGTCTTGAAAAAGTCATCCTTATCAAATGCTTAGCGTGGCAAGCATCCTTCTGATTTCTCCAATTCATCTAAAAAGCATTACAGTGTAATATGTGTTAATAAAAGACACAAAAGTTAAAGCCCCACAATTTTATGTGTCTGGCTGGGTTATATTAGCATTTAAATCTGCATCCATTATATCAGTCCCTTAAAATAAACACCAACATTTATGCAAGTGACAATTTGAGTTAGCCTCCATAGATGGCCTTCAACAGTCTTAAATAATGTCACTCAACTCCGCATTTGGACTGAAGCCTGTGAGTCATGAGGTACATTTTTGCCCACAGTCTGATAATTTTCAAAGCTATTGGCAACCTGGGAATTTTCCTTCCTTATCACTAGGGCTCAGCTAACTTCACTAGCACTAATCAGAGCTGGAATCATTCATTCAAGGATTGCGTGATCATGTTTTTCTTTAGCAGTGACAGCTGCCTGAGCCACATTAGCAATGCAGATGAGTCTGCCTAATAGGTTAATGCAGAACACGCGAAAATTAGGTTTAATCCCCAGTGAAATAATCTAACATTTTCACATTTCTGGATGTTGGGATAGAGACATTGCTGGTGACTCAATTAGGTGTAATGTAGATCAAAGCAAATTTACCTTCTGGCTGAGCCTTCCCAATAGTTTAGATAGAAGAATAGAGAAAGGCTTCTTTACTAATTGGGGAATAGCGTTGGGGAAAGGGGCCTCAGAAGCATGGAGAATGTAAGAACTCTTCAGGCTTAGAGCAAACAGTTGCCGCATTTTGTAGCTGTCGCTTAAGCATCCCTCCAAATATTTCCAAATATAAACACCTTGTGGATGTCCCCATACAACTTCCGGGATCTCTGGAGATGATGCCTATTAATGGAAACTTCATTTTGGTTTTTAATACATCTCTTGCTGCCTCCCAGTCCTGAGGATCCCAGTAAATGAGGCTGCATTGTAAAGGAAACAGAAACAGAAAGAGAGTGTGTCTATCTCATGTTTTCATTCTGGGGGAATAACCTATCAAACACCCATCTCTTTCAGGCATAAAGGAAAGGGAACAAAAAATTACATGCCCTCAGTTGCCAAATGATTTTTTGCCTTGACATCTTAATTCTTAATCCTTGTGTGTGGCCAAATCAGTCCACTATAGGCAACCAATCAAGCAATTATTTCTAAATTATATTTGCCCAACTCACATTGATTGGCTATTCTTTTCTTATTGGGTAAGCTCATTAATTCCGAGCAGCTTGCTTATTATGCCTTCCACATCATTTTCTCTCCGAGCCTATCTACTCTCACCAGCCTGCTGATGTTTCAAGATGCCATAGAGAAAAAAAGCGCCCAGTGATCTATTGCATTGTCTCTTCTAGCAATTACAATTCACATTGCTGATTAACTTTGATGTGAAAACTAATGAGATAAGGCAAGTTATCAAGGCGGACCTGATCGTCATCTCATTTAGACAGCATTTGCCATCGGTGAATGACAAAAACTAATGAAGACATATCTGACAGCAGGCTGAGCTGGGACAGAATTTGGTTTCTCATCAGCAAGTGCTCGGCTTCGAACTCATCAGTCTATCTGAAACATGTGGAAATTAGCTTAATAATGAAAACACTTCATCTAAATGGACAAATGTTTACATTAAAATAACTACATGATAAATAGATGGTCGAGATTTTATGCCTGCTTGAGTCTAAACAACAAACTAAAAAATGGATTCTGGGCTTCCTTAAATCATTCTGGGAAAAAATCAATTTATGCCATTACACTATTACAGAATGTTCCCCTATTTATGGTGTAACAAATGTTGGGGTTGGGAGGGTGAAGGGGGGTGGAGAGCAACAGTAGGGAGAGACACTGGAAGGACTGTAATGATTTACTTTGTTAAGATGGTAGTAGGCAGATAAACAGAAGTACAATGTTAGTAAAGTTAATGAAAATTGTTCCTACAGCAATAAGCTGCCAAAGGAAAAAACCCTGAGAATAACAATATTTCCAGCTGTATATTTTTACAAGTACCTTCCATTTCCCGAATTATGACATGGGGCATCTCTTTTCTTTCTATTCACCCATAAACATATTTTCACTAATAATGTTATAGCCCGACGGGATGATATATGTTTCAGAAAAAAAACAAAGCCACTCACCAATGCAGAACATTCCTTTAGATATGAATCGGGAGAAGAAAGAGGAGAGTGAGAAAGACAGAAAGAGACAGAGAGAAACAGAGAGATAGACAGACGGATAGACAGAGACAGAGTCAAAGAGGGAGATCCTTTTGGAAATTTTAATATTTAAACAGGAGTGATTGCTAATATTGTATTTTTTCACTTGATATCTTTTCTGAATCTGTAGTACTTAAATAAAAATACACATTTGCCAATACATTTTATTATTATTAACTGCATCAATCATAATACAGGACTTAGAAATATCTGCATGACTGAATGGAATTCCAGGATATTTTATTCATAAAACATTATTTTGACATTTACTGTGTAGTTGGAAAAGGGGAAGAAAATCCCTGAATGCTATGTTAAACAACCTGCCACCATGTACCCTTTTTTTCCCCTCTTCTACAAATCCTTTCCAAATACAACAATAAAATGCATATCATTTAAAGCTTCTGCCACAACATAATCATGATGACATATAGTGACAGAATCCACGTTTTAAAAAGTGATTTTTTTCTAACATTTTTATAGCACATTATATAACTCAAATATTATGTGATAAGCCAAAATAAGAAAACCGGAAATCAGGCTACAATACATTTGTATTATCTGAAAATCTCTCATTTTCAGAGACTGTAGTTTTATTTTTACTGTATTGGGCTTCAAAATGCTTTAAGGAAATTGATTATAGATATCATTTCAAGGTGATTATTGTCCTTACAATAATCTTATTTCTGGACTTGAGGAAAAGAAAGGCTTTCTAATACTTTAATAATGTCACACTTTTGTAACTGAGATCCATCTCTCTCTCTCTCTCTCTCTCTCTCTCTCTCTCTCTCTCTCTCTCTCTCTCTCTCTCTCTCTCTCTCTCTCTCTCTCACACACACACACACACACACACACACACACACACACACACACACACACACACACAGAGCCCCTCTCCCCCCCAAAAAAAAATCAACAGAAAACCTACATTTATTGAGAGAGCAGACCAAATAAATCTATTGCATCTGGTGGAAGTGAATCACAAGTCCTGTTTTAAGGCTGAGGAATCAAATTAGTACTCCAGTGCGGGATTAAGTTTAAAAGCTCTTCTCAGAACTGAAGATAAATCCTATATATTGGAAGACACCATAAAAGTACGAGCTCAAGAGCTAAAGGCACAAGTGGGAAGTTGACCCCAAAGATGGTCCGATGGTATGTTAAGTTTATAAAATTCTTCAAACCACTAAAGGAGGCGGTAAGATCTGTCTCCACTAAACATAGAAGCAATTGTGTTAGAAATCGCCTTTCCAATTTGGGCATAAATAGCTGAATTAGACTCATCTAAACAAGGTCTGCCGGCTTTCTCTTCCTCCTCAAATCCACTATTCCACCCCACTCCCTCAAAAAAAATTTTTTTTAAATTTAATTCTATTTTTATCCTATTTATAAACCATTTTTGTCACCTGTATTTTCCATTAGTAGAACTCAAGCTGCTAAACGCAATAAATGTCTGTGTGTTCATATGTATGTGTGTATGCACATACACTATATGTTTATGTATATATATATATATAATATGTTTATATTATTTCTTTTTATATTTACATGGAAACAATGTAAATGTCAGATTTGGGGAACATGTATAGCTAACATTTTCTTGGCTATGATGTTAATCTCCCTCCTCCCCAAACACATTATATGTACTGTCACTATGCTATTCTTAACCCAAATAGTAGTGATTTTCCCCCCATGCCTTTAATCCATTTTAATAAATAATTATAGGCAACTAAAGAATTTCTTCATGCCAAAGAGTTGCCTCTTTCATGTTTCTCAGAGGTTTTACTCAAGGAGATACCATGATAATTAGAGAGACCTAGAATTCTTACTTTACAGTGTTACTATGAGTTCCCATTTAAAATGAAAAATGTATATTACTCCTGAAAGCTGGGCAAGGTTATAGCCTCTTCCCTAGGAATGCTGAACAACAGGAGACTTCATCTGAGAATTCTGGAAAGAAAATGGAAGGAGGCAAAAAAAAAAAGAGAAAAGAGAATCAAAATTGTAAAATAAATACAATTTTATTAGAAAAAGAAAACCTCATCTCCATTATATTTTTACAAATAGGAGACACGTATCTGTTTTTTGAGTGCCTCTGTATTTTTTTTCCTTCTAACTTATATTAGTCTAGCAGTTTGTTTTTCTTAAAAAAGAAAAATCCCATACTTTAGATTTTCATGCTGCCTCTGATACTGTTTTTCCCAAAGTACTAACTCTAATAAGCACAAAGGGGCTTTCTCCTCCTCCCTCCAGCTATATTCCAAGATCCAAGTTCTTTACACCAGTGTGTTTGTCATTGTTCCTTGACCAATATTCTTATGAATTAGAAGGAATGCCTCAATACTAGAGCTAATATTCTTAGGTTTGAACATAAACTTTCATTTCCTATGTTTCCAGGCAGCATTGTAGCCCTAATAAACCTTACATATAAAAACAACATATCCATTTTGCTGATGAATTTTACTACATTATCATATTTCTAACATCCTAAGGAATGAAGCGATATATCTTACCTTGCTTTACTCACCAAGACATTTAGCTCAGGCTAAAACATGAAACTGTCTTCCTAGCTCAGCTGTAAGATAGGTATATGAGACTTGCCTTTCCAAGGCCAAGAATGAATTCCTTTATTAAGTGCTAGTTTAAGAAGAGCTGTTAAACTGCTCCTACATTATTTATCCTAAAATTTGTTAACAGAGTTTCCTTCACATAAATTAGGAGATAATGGGGGAAAAAAGTCCTGCTTTGAATTTACATATATGTTTCAGTTCTGAATAATGTTTCATTTAAAACAGTTATAGTGCACCTTTTGATTTGGAGTTTAAAGTAAATAATATTTGTACATCTAAAACGTACTCAAGACAAATGAAAGGCCTCTAGATGCTTTTGTATGAGATGCTGAAGAGCTCTACAAACTTAAAAGCACAACCTCAATTAAGCCCATCTTCATCGGGGGAAAAAAAAATTAGCAACTGAAAGCTGAATATATTAGATAATGCACACTTGCCGAAGAGCATTCTCTTAACAAAAAAAAAAAAAAAAAAAATTCTTGATAACCAACCTAAAGCTGGCCTGAGAGTTGTTCAATGCTAATTTTGTTTGAAACTGTTCAACTAACTATGAATAGATATCCATATTCAACAAAGACATAATTAATGGCAATCTTTTCTTCTGCTTGGAAGACATCATAACAAGCTGAAAAGTACAAAAAGATTTTTAGAGTAACTAATTTAAGGACAAAGGGTTGACCTCTAGCATTTCATTAAATAAAACGAGTGAATGAAAGAAGACTGACAGTGTTCATCCTTGTTCAATTCAAGCAGCCAATTTCAAAATGCAAATCATAATCTGCAGATGTTAGAGGCTGATATTTTTTTAAATATCATTTGTTCAATTTGGAACCATCAGACATTTGAATTTTAAACAAAAATCAAAACCAATTTTGGGATTCATTTTTAGCCAGAGAATGAATTTCTTTGTGGTACATGGAAGGTCTATAGGTTAGATGTGTTTTCAAGTGTTTAAAACTATTCTTGCAAATCATTAATTTCATATATTATTTCCAAAATCTTTTAATGGAGAAGTTCCATTAAGATGCATACTATTCCTCATTTTTGCACCAAATAAGAGCTAGTACATCTAGATTCTCTGATTGTGAATGATAAAAGCAGCTGCCTACTTCAGATATTTCTGATTCACAGTTGCATTAAAAATTCTAAACTCGTGTATGATTTAGTCAATACCTAAAACAAAATCTTCAGGGTTTGCTGTCATTAGAAATGTAAAGTGCTGAAGTGAGATGAGCACTAGATTTGGAGTGAAGAGATATGCATTCAAATCCTGCAACCACAATTTACTGAGTGTGGGACTTTAGGCAAAGTACTTAAATTTGGACCTTGATTTTCCTCAGCTGCAAACTTAAGGGAGCTCATTGCTGTGTTGTGGCTCAGTCATTTATTTTTAGGCATCCACAACTATTCAAGACCCCTTCAGAAGGTTTTCTTAGTAAAGATTACTGGAGTGGTTTGCCATTTCCTTCTCTAGATTATTTTACAGATAAGGAAACTGAACTGAACAGGTTAGTGACTTGCCCAGGGTCACACAGCTGATAAATATCTGAAGCCACATTCAAATTCAGGTCTTCTCCCTTCCAGGCTTGGTGCTTTATTCACTGCACCACTCAGCTGCCTAAAGTTAAAGGATTCAAATTAATAAATATGCATATATGGAATAGGCACTAAGAGACAAGGGGAAAGAGATAAATGAAGACCTGATCCTCCCTTCAGAGAATTTACATTCTATTTAGATTCTCTAGTCCCTTCTGACTCTCTATTCTCAGTCTCCTACTATAGGGTAAAGGAAGGAAGTTCTGTGGATAAACAGCTATATTTATTTATCTTCCTAAAATAAGGGGAGTATTTAAAAGACACAAGTGCCAGATCATGTTGAGGCCAGTAAAATTCAATTTAAAAAGGACAGTTCTTACAGTGCATTTTCATCAATTATCAATAAGCATTCACCAAGTACTATGTCCTAGTTGTTCAGTTATTTCAGTTGCCTCCAACTCTTCACAACTCCATTTGAGGTTTTCTTAACAAAGCTACTGGAGTGACTTTCCATTTCCTTCTTTGATTCATTTTACAGATGAGGAAGCTGAAGTAAATAGGATTAAGTGACTTGTCCAGAGTCACAACTAGTACATGCCTGAGATAAAGCTGAATTTTAACTCAGGAAGATGAATCTCTGTCTACTGCATCACCTAACTGCCCACTATGTGCTAGACATTGTGCTAAATGCTGGGGATACAAACATAAGTAAACCCTCCCCTTAAGATGTTTACCTTTTAATGAGGGAAGATAACACATAACAAGGGGAACTGAAAGCCCCAATTCCCTGCCATTGGAGGGATGTATCATTTCCCAAAAGAAATTCAATTAAATTGACATGCACTACCTTATTTTTTCTAAATTAGGCTAAGTAAAATAGGATCAGGTCCATTTGATAGGCTGAAAGATTGATGTTGCTGAAGGAGACTGAGCAATTTCCTCAGTCAGTGTGAGTTGTCAATAAGATGGCAGGAAAGTCAAGTCTGCAACTTGGATCTCCTGGCTCCTGATCCTCAAATCTACTCAGACAGTCAACTAGTACTTATTCAGTAGCTATCATGTGCCAGGCACTGTGCTAAGTACTGGGGATACTCAGAAAGATAAGACAATCCCTGTTCTCAAGGGAAAAACTATGCATGAACAAAAGATAAATTTATATGTGATAAACTGGAGATAATCAATAGATAAAAGGCACTAGCATTATTCTACACAGACTATACTACCTGACTCCCTATTTTCATCAGCAAAGTTTGGGGCTTATAAAATATTGGCATCCCTATCCCATGAAGATAGGCTGAGGTGGGTAATGAGCAACACTAAAAGAATACTAATGGGGGCAGCTAGGTGGCGCAGTGGATAAAGAACCAGCCCTGAATTCAGGAGGACCCAAGTTCAAATCTGCTCTCAGACACTTAACACTTCCTAGTTGTGTGACCCTGGGCAAGTCACTTAACCCCAGCCTCAGAAAAATAAAAAAAAATGCTAATAATAATAACCTTATGCAGCACTTTAAGGTTTCATACTTAATTCTCACAATAGCCATTATTATGTCCATTTTGCAGACTGGGAAACTGAGGCTGAGTTATTCAAGGTCATACAGTTAGTAAGTGGTAGAATCAGAATTTGAACTCAGGTCTTCCTGAATCTAGCTTCAACATTCTAACCATTGTATCATTCAACAGCCATAATAATCAATACTCAAAAATTTAGTTGACCTCTGACACCCCTTTTAGTTTTCAAAATATGATCTTTATTCACACATCTGGCACTTCAGGAAGATATCACTATAATAGAAACATGAAAATGCTTTAGAAAAGGCAAGAGATGAATAACAACAGAATTACCCTCCAGAAGGTGAGCAGGCTAGTCAAGGGGGAGCTGCTTCTACAAGTCCCAGATAAGAATTTTTTTATAATGGTAATACTTCTCTTTAAGTTTACAAAACATTTTCTCTATAATATATAAGAATATAATATATATACATTATATAATATATAAGAATATAATATAAAGAAAATAAGGCTGAGCAAGCTTCAATGATTTTTCCAAGCTCTAATAGCTAATAAGTATCACAGCTGGTACTAGGAGGTCCCAAACTTGTGGGGTTTTTTTACATTATATCTTTTAAAAAAGTTATTGATAACTTTTTATTATCATCATAGTTCCCCCCCATATTCTTCTCACTTCTCCTCCCAAAAAGCCGTTCCATAAAATAAATGTTATTTTTAAGATAAAAGAAAAAAAATCAGCACAATCAATCCATATGTTGAAAAAGTCTGAAATCATGTGCAATGTGCAAGACATGTAGACTTCTTACCTCAGCAAAGGGTGAGTGGAAAGCATCCTCTCATCTTTTTTTAAACTTTTTTTTTGGTGAGGAAATTAGGGTTAAGTGACTTGTCTAGAGTCACACAGCTGATAATTGTTAAGTGTCTGAGACCAAATTTGAACTTAAGTCCTCCTGATTTCAGGGCTATGCTCTGTCCAACTGTGCCTTTTAGCTCTTACAAGTCATATTTGTTACTTATAATTTTCCAATATTCACTTTTGATTTTGCTTGTATGTTTGGTTATTTTTTTCATTTACATTATAGTAATTACTGAGTTTATTATTTTCTTGGATCTGTTTAGTTCCTTCTGTAACAGTTCATATAGAGCTTTCTATGTTCACTTTCATCATTTCTTTTTTTCATTTTTAAACTTAATTTAGTATTTTATCTTCCCCCAATTTCATGTGAAAACAATTTTCATCATTTGCTTCTAAAATTGAGTTCCAAATTCTCTTCCTCCTTCCCCACCCCCTCTCACTAAGAAGGCAAGCAATTTGATTTGGTTATACATGTGTAGTCATGCAAAACATATTTCTATATTAGTCATGTTATGAAAGAAAATATACACCAAAATAAGACTCCAAGAAAAATGAAGTTTAAAAAGTACACTTTCATCTGTATTCAGACTCCTTCAGTTTTTTTCTCTGGGGATGGGTAGTATTTTTCATCATAAGTTCTTCATAGTTGTCTTGGATCATTGTATTGCTGAAAATAACTAAATCATAAGCAATTGAGCATCTTACAATGTTCTTTCTACTGGTTCTATTCATTTCACTTTGCATCAGTTCATGTCTCTCTAGGTTTTCTGATATCAACCTACTCATTATTTCTTATAGCACTATAGTATTCCATTACAATTGTATACCACAGATTGTTCAGCCAGCCCCAATTAATATGCACCCCCTCCAACATTCATCATTCTTACAGTACAATAATATTTCTTTTTACCATTCTTATGAAGTTGGGCCCAAAAGTAAATGGAGATTAATGAACACAAACATGAAAACAGTAAAGATAGCAGAATTTAGATTAATATAAGATAAAAAGGAATTTAAAGGGTATGATGAAATATTCATCCTTGCCCTTGAAAAGGAAGTAGTCAACTACTAGTACAGAATGCTACCTCCATTATTAGACATGGTCAAAGCATTGGCTTATTTTGCTTTATCTCAAGGGCCAAGAGCAGCACTAGTACTTGTGGCTTCAAAGGAGCACAGGTCTCTCAGTATTATGCCACCTTGAAAGCATCAAAAATTTGCAACTCTAAAAACAACATGAAAAATTCTAAAGCTTGGCACAGCATCTTTGTACCATTAGGTTAGTAAAATCCAACTTTAACATTAACTTCAGAGTAAATAAATAGACTAGAAAAATAGGTGAACAGCAAAAAAGAACTTGAATATAAAAAAATCTACTTTGTGACAAAGACCTGCACATAAACTTACAAAAAAGACAATAATGTGAACTAATTATAAATAAAGCACTGATTGGACCCAAAGCAATCTAGAATTCTAGAAAAGTTTAAGAAATGACTGATATATGAAAAATAAGGAAAAGAAATGAGAGTCATCATGAAATTGAAAAAAGTGTCACAAAAGCTCAGTGAAGAAAAGAATTCCTTAAAAATTATAATTGGTCAAGTGGGAGCTAAATATTCCTAAAGACTTAAAAAAATAATATAGCAAAGTCAAAAGAATGTGAAATCGCTTGTTGGAAAAACAACTAACCTGGAAAATAGATCAAGGAGAGAGAATTTAATAATTATTAGACTACCTGAAAGTCATGATTAGAAAAAATCCTATTCATCATATTGCAAGAAATTAACAAGAAAAACTGCCCAAAAATCTTAAATATAGAGAGTAAAATAAGAATTAAACAATCCACTGATCATCTCTTGAATAAAATACCCAAATGAAAACTTCCAGGAAAATTATAGCCAAATCCCAGAGCTCCCTAGTCAAAGAGAAAATATTGTAATCATCCACAAAGAAACCATTCAAATATGAGGGACCCACAGTAAGGATCACACAAAATTTAGCAGTATCCACATTATAAGAGAAGAAGGTTTGGGATATGATAATCAAGAAGGCAAAGGAGCTAAGAGTAATCTACCCAGAAAACTGAATACAATCCTTCCTAAAAAAAAAATGATATTTAAGAAAATATAGAGGACTTGTAAGCATTCCTGATGAGAAGACCAGATTTGAATTAAAAATTGATTGGCATTCAAAAAGAAGATTCAAGAAATGAATAGAACGGCATAAATGAAAAAGCAATCATAAAGGATTCAATAACATTAAACTGTTTGTATTACTATATAGGCTATACCTCCTAAAAACTTTATCATTATTAGGACAGTTAGGAGTCTACCTACATAGAGGACATGACTATGAGTGAATTATGTTGGAATGATCTCAAAAAATGTTAGGGTGAGAAAGAGAAATGAACTACGAGAAGGGGGAAGATGGAGGTAAAAGGTGGAAATTTTTCTTACATAAAAGATGCAAACTAGGAAGCTTTTATGGTGGAGAGGGAAATATAGGGGCTATAGGAGCAGTGTTTGAACCTCACTCTCATCAGAATTAGTTCAAAGAGAAAAAATATAAATTCACAAAGCTGAGTATAAACATCTATCTTACCTGATAAAGAAGGGCACAGGAGGGGGAAAGAATAAGAATATGTAGTCAGGAAGAGGTGATAAAAGGGAGGCAGATTAAGGAAAGCAGTGGTCAGAAACAAAATAAATTTTTGAGGAGGGACAGCATAAAAAGAGAGAGAGAAGGATAAACAGAAGAAAATGGGATAGAGGGAAATACATAGTAACCACAATTGTGAACATGAATAGAATGAGCTACCCACAAAATGGAAGCAGATAGCAAAATAGATTTGAAACCAAATCCAATAACATATTATGTACAAAAGACACACCTGAAAAGAAAGACATACAGTATTAAAATAAAGGGCTGGGGCAGAATTTATTATGCTTCAACTGAAGTAAAATAGGTAGAAGCAGCAATCAAATCAAAAGTATATACGAATCTAAGTAAAAGGGAAACTACATTTTGCTAAAAGATACCATAATGAATTAAAATGAAACATTTTTATGGAAAATTTCTCTATTGAAGGACTTATTTCTCAACTATATATGAGTATAAAAAGAGTTAAATTTACAAAAATAAGTCATTCCCCAACTGATAAATGGCCAAAAAGGCAGTTTTCTGAAGAAGAAATCAAAGCTATTTGTGGTCATATAAAAATACTCTAAATATTATTAATTAGAAAAAGGCAAATTAAAATCACGCTAAGTATCACCTCACATCTATAAGAAATGACAAATGCTGGCAGGGATGAAAAAATAGGTATATTAATGAATTGTTTCTTCACCTATAAAGTGAGCTGGAGAAGGGGGCAGAAACAACTGAAAAATGACTGAAATTAATTGTTGCCATAGTAAACTGGTCCAATTATTTTGGAGAATAGTCTTGGAACTAAGTCTAAAAGGCTATAAAACTGTGCATACTTTTTGATTCAGTAATATCAACATTAGGTCTGTACTCCAAAGAGAGCAAAGAAAAAGGAAAAGAATCTATTTGTACAAAAACATTTTAGCAGCTCTTTTTGTGTTAGCAAAGTATCGGAAATTGATGACATGCTGGTCAATTGGAAAATGGATGAATAAGTTGCGAGATATCATTGCATTATAAGAAAGGAGAAAGGATGTAGTTTGAAAAATATGACAAGGACCTATATAAACTAATGTAAAATGAAGCGAAAAGAAAAGGATTATTGTATAGTAACAGTAATGTTGTATTTATGATCAACTATGAAAGGCTGGACTACTCAGATCAATACAAAGATCTAAGACAATTCCAACGAACTCTGCTTTAAAAAAAAAAAAAAGTTATCCATTTCCAGAGAGGACTGATGAACTCTGAGTGCAAATTGAAGTATAACTGTATTGCTTTCTTCATTTTTTACTTCTGCTTTTTTTTTGCAATATGACTAATATGGAAATGTTTTACATGATATTAAATATATAATTGATATCCCATTTGCCTTTTACATGAGTGGGGAAGGAATAGGAAGGATGAAAAGAATCTGGAACTTGAAATTTACAAAAAGAATGTTAAAAAAATAATTTTTTAATTGGGGAAAAGTGAACATATCATGTACTTAGCCTTCAGATAATGTTGACCAGAATAGTCTGAATTACAAAGGAAAAACATTACATCCTTCTAATATACAAGGTGTGGGGGGTTGGGAGAAGGTAGTACTGTACTAATGAAGTCATTTCTGTGATAATGAATCTTTTGTGTTTCTCTATTGCTTCTATAATAGGCTTTCTTAATTTTCTGTATCATGGACCTCTTTGGCAATCTAATGAAGCCTGTAAGTTCCTTCTCAGAATTATGCTGCTAAATAAATTTTTTAAAATACATGGAACAAAATATATAGAGAATTGACCCTAATTTATAGGAAAACAAACCATTCTCCAATTGATAAATGGTCAAGGGATATGAACAGACAATTCTCAGATGATGAAATTGAAACTATTTCCACTCATATGAAAGAGTGTTCCAAATCACTACTGATCAGAGAAATGCAAATTAAGACAACTCTGAGATACCACTACACACCTGTCAGGATTGGCTAAGATGACAGGAACAAATAATGATGAATGTTGGAGGGGATGTGGGAAAACTAGGACACTGATACATTGTTGGTGGAGTTGTGAAAGAATCCAGCCATTCTGGAGAGCAATTTGGAACTATGCCCAAAAAGTTATCAAACTGTGCATACCCTTTGACCCAGCATTGCTGTTATTAGGATTATATCCCAAAGAAATACTAAAGAGCGGAAAGGGACCTGTATGTGCCAAAATGTGGCAGCTCTTTTTGTTGTAGCTAGAAACTGGAAGTTGAATGGATGTCCATCAATTGGAGAATGGTTGGGTAAATTGTGGTATATGAAGGTTATGGAATATTATTGCTCTGTAAGAAATGACCAGCAGGAGGAATACAGAGAGGCTTGGAGAGACTTACATCAACTGATGCTGAGTGAAATGAACAGAACCAGAAGATCTCTGTACACTTCAATGTTGTATGAAGATGTATTCTGATGGAAGTGGAAATCTTCAACATAAAGAAGATCCAACTCACTTCCAGTTGATCAATGATGGACAGAAATAACTACACCCAGAGAAGGAACACTGGGAAGTGAATGTAAATTGTTAGCACTACTGTCTATCTACCCAGGTTACTTATACCTTCGGAAGCTAATAATTAATGTGCAACAAGAAAATGGTATTTACACACGTATATTGTATCTAGGTTATATTGTAACACATGTATAATGTATGGGATTGCCTGTCATGAAGGGGAGGGAGTAGAGGGAGGGAGGGGATAATTTGGAAAAATGAATAAAAAAAAAATAAAATGTAGTGAAAAAAAATACATGGAACAACAAAGGAAAGATTTTTTAAGTATCAGTAAAACTTTTTTTTTTCAATGCTAATTGAAATAGAAGCCAAGATAACTATGTGACTAGCCCTGTATCTCCATTCTTTCCACTGGGTGACTTTGGCCTTTTGGAAACAGTTCTGAAGAGGAATTTTAAAGGCTCTTGAAATTTAAACCAGAAAGATTTAAAGAGATTGACCTTCAGACTCAAACCTTTTATAGCTATAAAAGGTAGCTCTTGATTTAAAAAAAAAATAGCTGAGGCAAGCTTCAAAACAACATTGACTGTGAAAATGGAAATATTAACTAAATATAATGTGCCAATAGTCAAAATTATGCAGGCAGACCTCATTTTATAGCACTTCACTTTATTGTGCTAGTAGATATTGTATTTCTTTTACAAATTGAAAGTTTGTGACATTACTGCATCAAGCAGTCTATTGGCATATTTCCAAAAGTATATGTTCACACCATGTTTCTGTATCACATCTTGACAATTCTTGCAATATTTCAAACTTCTTTATTTTCATTTTATCTATTATGGTGATCTATAATCAGTGATTTTTAATGTTACTATTGTGATTATTTTGGGGTACCAAGTATAGCACTCTTCTAAGATGACAAACTTACTCAATAAATGTATATTCCAACTGTTCCATTAACCAGCCATTTCCCTTCTCTTTCCCTCTCCTCAGGCCTCCATATTCCCACATAATAATATTGAACTTGGGCTAATTAATAACCCCTTGATAGCCTCTAAGACTCATCATCTTTTTATAAGAAAACTCCACATTCACCTCAACTTTCAGAATTTTTTTTTCTTTTTTCCTTCCTTCTTCCCTCACAGCTACCAAAACAATCTTTCTGGAGTAAAGTACCGACTACCTCATTCTTCTTTCTAAAAATCTAATTGCTGATTTACCCCTCAACTGCAATCTCCTTAAGGTTAAAGATAATGTCTTATACTTCTCTATATCTTCCTTAGCACCATCACTGCATGGAGATCATTAAGCCCTTATATTTTGAATGATTGATAAATGGATATTCACTCTGAATATCATTGCCATTTTATGGCAAGAAGCCAAGGAAGCAGTGAATAACCCATTTAAACATACTTACATTCATCTATCTTTTAGGTACACTAAGAGCAAAATCTCATGTGCCCACATCCTCTTCACTAACATGACTCATATAGTCATCATAGTCATGGTAGACTACCACATTAGTGCATACCCGTATCACTTAACATCCGTTCTATTGCAATAGCATTCTAACTGATTTCCTGGCTTCTGTTCTTTACCTTCTTCAGTTTTTCATTAGCATGTCAAAATAATGTTCCTGAAGTATATCTGATTATGTCACTTCTGCCTCTCGAAAAATTAGTGACTAGCTAGTGCCTTGAGAGTAAGACATAGCATAATATCTATCAGTTCTGGTTTTTTACAAAAACTATTACCCATGTGTGGGGAAACATTCCCTCTTCAACTCTGCCTCAAAGAATGCTTACCATTTTTAATAGATTAACTCAGGTTCCCAAAACTGTATGAAACATTTCTTATTTCCCCAATACTTTTCCCCCTCTGGATGTTTTTTATGCTCACTTGACCAGAAAGTAATAAGTGCCTACTATGTTCTAGATTATATTTTGAGCAAGGGAAATAAAAATCCCTGTTTGAATTCTTATCTCTTCTTATTTACTTTGTATCTATTTTGTATTTACTTATCTGTGTATGTATCATATCTCCTCTGGGATAAAAGCTCCTTTGAGGGCAATGACTAATTTTTTATATTTTTATTTTTTTGTGAGACAATAGGGGTTAAGTGACTTACCTAACATCATATAGCTAGTAAGTATTGTGTTTGAAGCCAACTTTGAACTCAGATTTTCTCAACTGTAGGGCCATTGCTCTATCCACTGTACCAGCTCTCTGTTTCAGGGAAAAGACTACTTCATTTCTATCTTTGTTTTTCCAGTACCAACATAGTAGCGACTTATACTAAGTAGGTATTTAATGAATGTTTATTGAATTGAGGGACTTGTTTTGTTTTCAGAGAGCTGTGACACAAATTATTCTTTAAAATTTGAAATTTCTTTGAAATTTTATTTTAGCAAAGTAAATTTATTTTCACTTGGATGATGTAATAAGTTTATTTACTTGATCTCCTCACAGAAGAGGTAGTACAATGGTGGAAAGAGAGCCAATCTTAGATTCAGAAGAGACTTGGGTTCAAATGGAACCATGGACAAATCATTTAAATCTCTGAGCCTCAGTTGTCTCACCTTTAAAATGAATGTAATAATGATAGCATCAGTCTCATGGGGTCATTTTGAATATCAAATGAAGTAATTTTATCAAAATGCTTTGTAAAGGTTCAAGGGCATTATATAAATGTGCTAGATGGCACAGTGCATAGAGCACTGTTTGCCTCAGTTTCCTCATTTGTAAAATTAACTGGAAAAGAAAATGCCACACTAATCCAATTTCTTTGTCCAGAAAATCCCAAAAGGGGTTACAAAGTTGGACACAACTAAAAAGACTGAATAACATTACTATTTTATTGTTATTATTAATGGGTCTACATCTACTGTTTAAGTTGTTTCAATCCATAGTAAAGCCTAACTTAACCAAGAATAAGCCCCAACGTCTTTCCATATTTGTCAGTTGCCCTACAACCATCATTCATAAACAACCCTTGCAGGTGTCCCAGGACAAAATAAATGACTTCCAGATGTTAAGAAAATAACTGAATGCATTCATGCAAAAGTGAAGGAGACACTGTTTTTCCTATATTGGACTATATCTTAAGGTATCAATGAACAACAATTTCATTCTTAATACGATTCAGGAAACCTAACATGGAGTGTTATGCCAAGCAAATCATTTCTCATTTCTCATGCTGAGAAATACAAATCTAGTTTCTTGTTAAGGACTAAGACTTACTTTGTCCAAAAAGAAAAATCCAGCTGCTTCACCAGTATTTGGATTTAGTTCATCTTTATGGCAATTTAAAATGGAAACACACACAGAGTAAGGTTTGTGGGGAGAGATTTGTAGAAACCTCATGAATTAATAGTTCTTCCTTATACCTACTCTTTTCATTGATCACAGGTCTGATACCTATCTCAAAAACATTTCCAAAGTGAACCCACAGATGTACCTCATCTGCTTGTATCCTAAGTAGGAAATACAATTTTCAATGTTCAAAACAGGAATGACTTTTTTTCCCCAAGGAACCACAAGCTGCAATAATTTTCCATTTGGTTTATTTGCAAAATGAAGTGAAAATTATGAAAAGCAAATAACAGTCAACCCAGAGCCAGGTGAACATAAGCCAGCCCATAGGTCTTTCTTTCTAATTCCTATCACCCATAAGCTCTATGGACAGGACATGTCATGTACATAACTCAGCACATAACTCTGAAGGAGCTGTCGATTACTGGATGGGATTCTCTATTTCTATCCCTGTCATTCAAACACAATACCCATCAGTGTATTTAAAGACATGCTTTTATTCTGATTTATGGGAATTGAAATGTTAACAGATAAGTTCAGGGACAATATAGTCAACGCTTATTTTGTTCGATCTTTTTTTTTTAATTGAAAATGTGTGGAATCTGTCACTCACTTTTGCACCTCCTTAGCAAGGGATCATAATTTGACTTTTATGATTTATATTTCCCCTAAATAAAATAAATCAAGTAATTTAACCTCGCATAGTTTGGGGGCTGGGGAATGATACAATTCTACATAACAATTTTGTACTAGATAGGAAGAGACTTTTTCTTGTGAAAGAAAGTAAAAACATTGGTCTGAAAACTAAAGCATGGTCCAAAGCAGACTGGTAATACTTACATCTGGGCATGAAAACAATACAGTCGTTTTGGGTGGTAAAGGCCAAGATATGGGAAGTAAAACAAAAAGGAAGCTCTTAGAATAAATGTCAGCCAACTAATTTGGAAATGTTGAATGTAGTGGTGGGTGAATGTGGGGTGATCACTCAACCTACTTAATAGAATGGAGAGGAAATTAATATGTCCTTATGTTGGAAATAATCAAAAGATAAAGTGGCAAAAACTCTCATATGATCTATGTCAAGTTAGTAATATTTTAATGCTCATACAACTGAATATTCTTTAAAAATCAGTTGAGCTCTTTAAAGAAAACAACCTCAAACTATGTACCACGAATTAATTCAGATCACATCTTGCAATCCATTTAGAGCCAAACCCAAAGTCCACCCCTTCCGTCAGCTGTTGACTTTCTAAGTGTCCCAGACAGCTGCATGTCTGTCTATTGCTCCCTGAAATGACTTGTATTGCTCAGATTTCTTAAGACTGCTGACTTCTAATAGGGCTCCCTGACAAAGCCTCCACTCTGAGGAGGATGTGTATGCTAGGCTTCCAGCCAGAATGCAGCAGGAGTTCAGGGGGCCAGGACCAACCAATGCAGCCGTCCTGACTACCTCTTTAAAACCATGTCAGGCTCATGTGACAACTGCTCTTCTGTGCTTGTTTGAACTGTCCCTCCCAATTAGTGGTAATAAGTGACTCTGTAAAGATGAACAAACATAGAGCCTTCATTAGCCCTTACCAGCTCTTCCCTCCTCCTCCTCCAGCCTCCCCCAACATCTTTCTTCATACTAATGCTCCCCTAGGCTTACATCCCCCACCCCTGCCAATCAACCCCAGCAAATCCCCAGAGTACAACTCAGCTAATACTTAGGGAAAGCTAAACACATCTTGATCCGAATGAACAAGTGCCAGCAATAGGCAAATTAATGGCAATCCATTGGAAAGACTTGCTTGAAATTTTTTTATTTTGTCCTCTCACTGAAAAACTGATTACTCTTGAGATGGGGGCAGAATCTCCAATCAATAAGCTGAAACAAAAAGGAAGAAAGGCATGTTCTGGGCCCATTTATTTAATTCATTTCCATTTGTCTTTTCTGCCACCATCTTTTCCTCTTCACCCCCTTTTTTAGAAATGACACATAATTTACAGGTTAGAAACTGCTTGCTTTTTTCAGATAAAGGACTAATGATAAGTTCTGGGAAACCTGTGTGATCATCCATCTCCTAGATGAACTGTTGAGTGTCATTGAATAACCAAACCGAATCTCAGCTTGGACAAAGATATTCAAGTGATGCTGAACATCCTGTATGGTGGTCTTGAAGCTTTTGTCTGCTAGGGAAATATGAAAATGATACATTTGATACAAAATTCCAACAAAATACAAGGTTTCAAATCCTTCCTTTCAAGCCATATGTAGAAAAATAAAAGAAAAGAAAAAACAAGGAAGAAAATACAAAAGAAAAGAAAAATTAGTGATTTCTGCAGTTGACTTCTGATCACTGTTCATTATTTAGAAAGCAAAGAATACCAGTTTTATATCCAAGTCTTGACTCCTTTGTTTGGGACAAAGGTTATGTTCATATGTACATAGGTAGTTAGATGAGAGAGAGAGAGAGAGAGAGAGAGAGAGAGAGAGAGAGAGAGAGAGAGAGAGAGTAGGGATATCTATATCTACAAAGGTATACACACATAATATATGTCCATTATGTTACCACATATATACACATATGTCTATAGCTGTAGTCATAGTTCCTCTGCTAGTATCTACATAGAGATCCTTTGTTCATTCTTATGGCTTCAAATGTCACCACCCGCTGATAATTCCCACATTTATATCTTCACTTGCGACAGTGCACTACTACTTCCTTTAAAATGTTTAAGTATGCATGTTCACTGTGTATTTATTTATTTTTGCTTAAATTCTAACATGCTAATATAGTTAATAGTTATTATTACATATTAGCTATATGATTAGAATATACAATACTCATAATTATGTATATTATAATAGCTACAGAAAATAGAACACTTTAAATAATGATATAAAGATGAGAGTATTTTATCTTAAAGTGAATAGATAACTAGCAAAGTTTATTGAATTGAGAAGTGACTAGAACTATTGACTAAAATGATTAGAATTAAGCTTTTGGAAAACTACTTTGGCAACTGTATGGATGAGGGTATTCAACTGTGAAAAGATTCAAGGAAAGGTGATCAATTTTGATCAGTTAGATCAAAAGGAGATCTATATACAGCAGTAGTATTTTTTTTTGTTATTATAGATTTTTATTTACAAAACATATGCATGGGTAATTTTTCAACATTGACAAGGGTCAATGCTGAAAAAGGGTTTTTTTGAAAAAAAATACAAAAAAAAAGGTGTTTTGTTTTTGTTTTTTTCAAAACATTCTGTTCCAACTTTTCCCCTCCTTCCCTCTACCTCCTCCCCTAGATGGCAGGTAGTCCAATACATATTAAATCTGTTAAAGTATATGTTAAGTACAATATACATATACATATTTATACAGTTATCTTGTACAGCAGTAGTTTAGACAAAATATGATGAGGTAGCTAGGTAAGTGAAGAGAACTGAATATATTATTAGAGGGAGATTGTGAAAAGAAAAATGATAAAGTCTGGCAATTAACTGTTTATGTAGTGTGTGAGAGTGAGGAGTGAGAATGATAACTGAGCTTTTCAATGTGTGTCTAGATTTATTTGTACATATTTGCTACAAGTACTCTGGTTTTTTTTTTCCTTTTTCAATGGAAGTTGGAGAAAGTGAGAGAGAAATGATAGAATTTCACTCAAGGAAAAAATAAAATAAAAGGCAACTTAAGATGGATGAATGAACTTTGGCCAACACAAAAATGGAGTTATGTTATGGAGTTAGAATATAATAGGGAGAGAATTAGCACTCAGCAACTCCTGGTGAGTTTAAAAGATAGGATCATAGATTTAGAGTTAGAAGAGTCATTAGTGGTCAATCAATCCAACCTCTCTACATTTTACAAATGAGGAAGTGAGTTCCATAAAGGTTAAGTGACTATTCTAAGATCATTAGCAAATAACAGAACCAGGATTTTAACCTAGGTCCTCTGAATCCAAATTTAATATTCTTTTCACTGTACTGTCCTGCCCTCCAAAATGCCAGACCCAGACGCACTGTGTCTTAGAATAAAGATAGTAGATATTGATGAGCATTCAATTGTATTCTTTGCAAGATTATAGAAAACAAGAAAGATACTATTGGAACAGTGAAGTTAAATATTGGCCTGAATTTCAACAAAAGTATAGCTAATGGAATCTGCAAACTATAGAGCAGTGATTTTAATTCCTAGAAAAAGTCTAGAAAATGTTATTTTATATTTGGTTAATCTAGAAAATAGTGATAACAAAGGCTACAAAGATTCATCATGTCAGGCCATGTCAGATTAATATCAGATTCTTTTTTCTTACAGTTATACTAGAATGGTTAAATAGGTTAATGTTGATACAGAATTAGGGAAGAAAAGAAACTGAAGACTAAGAATTGGACATAAAGCTAATGCCCATCAATTGGGAAATAATTGAACAAGATGTGATATATAATTGTGATGGAATGTTATTGGGCTATAAGAAATGACTTATTATTTCAGACAAACCTAGAAAGATTTACATGCACCGATACAAAATAAAGTGAGAAGAACCAGGAGAACATTGTACCTAGTAACAGCAATATTGTATGATCAAGAATTATGCATGACAACTATTCTCAGCAATGCAATGACCCAAAACAACTCCAAAAGACTCATGATAAAACATGCTATTCACCTCCAGAGAAAGAATTGATATTACTTAAATACAGACCAAGTCATACTATTTTTGGCTTCATCCATCCTTCCTTCATTCTTTGCTTCCTTCCTTTTTCATTCTCTTTTGGTTCAAGTCTTCTGGTACAAAATGACTAATTTTGAAATGTTTTACATAATTGCATAACCTGTATTAATTTGCTTATATTCTGCAAGGCTGGTTCAATATTAGGAAAATGATTAGCATTAGGAAATTGACTATATCAATAACCAAATTAACAAAAATCATTTGATTATCTCAATAGATTCAGAAAAAGTATTTGATAAAATCCAACACCCATTCCTATTAAAAACACTAGAGAGCATAGGAATAAATGGACTTTTCCTTAAAATAGTCAGTAGCATCTATTTAAAACTATCAGCAAGCATCATATGTAATGGGGATAAATTAGAACCATTCCCAATAAGATCAGAGGTGAAACAAGGTTGCCTACTATCACCATTGCTATTCAATATTGTATTAGAAATGCTAGCCTTGGCAAAAAAAAGAAAAAGAGATTAAAGGAATTATAGTAGGTAATGAGGAAACCAAATTTTCACTCTTTGCATATGATATGATGGTGTACTTAGAAAAGAGAATCAACTAAAAAGCTATTAGAAAGAAACCACAACTTTAGCAAAGTTGCAGGATACAAAATAAATCCACAGAAATCATCAGCATTCTTATACATCATTAACAAAATCCAACAGCAAGGGATACAAAGAGAAATTCTATTTTAAATAACTGTTGATAATATAAAATATTTGGGAATTTATCTGCCAATGGAAAGTCAGGAACTATATAAGCAAAACTACAAAATGCTTTCCACAGAAATAAAGTCAGATCTAAGCAATTGGAAAAATTGGAAAAAAATTGCTCATGGATAGATCAAGTGAATATAATAAAGATGACAATGCTACCTAAATTAATCTATTTATTTAGTGCTATACCAATCAAACTCCCAAGAAACTATTTTACTGACCTAGAAAAAAATAACAAAATTCATCTGGAAGAACAAAAGGTCAAGAATTTCAAAGGAATTAATGAAGAGAACAGCAAATGAAGATGACCTAGCTGTACCAGATCTAAAACCATATTATGAAACAGTGGTCATCAAAACCATTTGGTACTGGCTAAGAAATAGACAAATTGTTCAGTGGAATAGGTTAGGTTCACAGAACAAACTAGCCAATGGCTATAACAATCTAGTATTTGACAAACCCAAAGGCCCCACCTTTTGGGATAAGAATTCACTATTTGACAAAAACTGCTGAGAAAATTGGAAACTACTATAGCAGAAAATAGGCATAGACCCACACTTAACACCATATACCAAGATAAGGTCGAAATGGATTCATGATCTAGACATAAAGAATGATATTATAAACAAATTAGAAAAACATAGGATAGTTTACCTCTCAGATTTATGAAAGAGGAACAATTTGTGACCAAAGAAGATCTAGAGACCATTATTGATCACAAAATAATTTTGATTATATAAGGTTAAAAAGCTTTTGTACAAACAAAACTAATGCAGACAAGATTAGAAGGGAAGCAATAAACTGGGAAAACATTTTTACATCCAAAGGATCTGATAAAGGCCTCATTTCTAAAATATAGAGAGAACTGACTCAAATTTATAATAGTTCAAGCCATTCTCCAATTGATAACTAGTCAAAGTATATGAACAATTTTCAGATGAAGAAATTGAAATCATTTGTAGCCACATGCTCCAAATCACTATTGTTCAGAGAAATGCAAATTGAGACAGCTCTGATTCACCACTACACACCTGTCAGATTGGCTAAGATGACAGGAAAAGATAATGACAAATGTTGGAGGGGATGTGGGAAAACTGGGACACTGATACATTGTTGGTGGAACTGTGAACAGATCTGGAGAGCAGTTTGGAATTATGCTCAAAAATTAATCAAACTATGCATACCCTTTGATCCAGCAGTGTTTCTACTGAAATTATATCCCCAAAAGATCTTAAAGTAGGGAAAGGGACCCACATGTGCAAAAATGTTTGTGGCAGCCCTCTTTGTAGTAGCAAGAAACTGAAAACTGAGTAGATGACCATCAATTGGAGAATGACTGATTAAGTTATGGTATGTGAATGCTATAGAATAGTATTGTTCTGTAAGAAATGACCAGCAGGATGATTTCAGAGAGGCCTGGAGAGACTTACATGAACTGATGCTGAGTGAAATGAGCAGAACCAGGAGATCATTATACACAGCAACAGAAAACTATATGACAATCAGTTCTGATGGATGTAGCTTTCTTCAACATTGAGATGATTCAAACCAGTTCCACTTGTGTAGTGACGAAGAGAGCCATCTACATCCAGAGAGAGAACCATGAGAACAGAGTATGAAAACCAAATAGCATTCTCATTCTCTCTGTTGTTATTTGCCTGCATTTGTTTTCTTTCTCAGTTTTTCTTTTTCTTCCTTCTTGATCTGATTTTTCTTGTGCAACAAGATAACTGTATATATATATATATATATATATATATATATATATATATATATATATATATATATATATATATATATATATATATATATATATATATATATATATATATATATATATATATATATATATATATATATATATATATATATTGGACTACCTGCCAGCTAGGGGAGGGGTAGGGGGAAGAAGGGGAAAATTTGGAATAAAAGATTATGCAAGGATCAATGTTGGAAAAATTACCCATGCATATGCTTTGTAAATAAAAGGCTTTAATAAAAATAGAACAAAAAATAAAATAAATTGCTTATATTCTCAAGGAGAAGAATAAGGGAGGATAGGATAGAACTTGGAACTCAAAACTTTTTTTTAAATATTTAACTTGTTTTACATGTAACCGGGGAATAAAATAAAATATTATTTAATAACGGAACCTGAGTTATAGATGGAACTTCAGTGGTCATCTAGACAAACATACACATGAAAGGAATCCCTAATAATATACCTGACCAGAGTTCATCTAACATCTTTGAAAATCTCTAAGGAGGGGAAATCTACTACCTCTTGAGTCAAGTGATTGCACTCTTGGATAGCTCTGATTGTTATTGCTTCTTGATATCAAGATTTGCCTATTTGTATGTTTCCTCTATTGCTATTGTTACTTTACCTTCTACGGCCAAACCAAAGAAGTATAATTTGTCCCTTGAAATTCGTAAAAACAGCTATCATGCTGACCCCATTTCCTTTTCTCCAAGCTAAACATATACAGTTCTTCAACTCATCCTCAAATGTCATGGACTCAAGTTCTTGACCATCTTAGTTAATTTCTTTTGGATACCCTCTAGTTTGTCAATAATGTTCTCAAATCTCGGGAGCCAGAACTGAGACTAATATTCTACATTCTACATAAACTCTTCTGAGTGTAGAATACATAATGGGACCATCTCCTTTTAATATAGACCAAAATTGAATTAACTTTTTTGGCTGCTGCATTATACTGCTGGCTCACAAGTAGTTGGCAGTTCATTAAATTCCCTAGATCTTTTGTAAAATAGCTGCTGCCTATAATATCTTTCCCATCTTGTACATTTGGAGTAGAATTTTTTGTTCATGAGTTCAAGATTTTACATCGAATTCTACTACATTTAATTTTATTAAATTCAGCCCAAAGATGTCAAACATACAGATCACAGACTTTAAGATTCCAAACACTCCCTTCATGATCTGAATTAGAGTAAAAAGTAACTAGAAAATATTTAATAAAATAAATTTTAAAAATAATAAAACATTTTTTAATTGAAGGCAATATGCTAAAATGAAAAGACTACTGAATTTGAAGTTAGATGTAACTGGATTTAAATCCTTATTCCTTCACTTACTATTTGTGGTTACTATCAAAGTCATTATAAGTAATTTTGAGTGGGTCACAACTTTAATGAACCTCATTCTGTGAATACCCTCATCTGTGAAATATAGGAGTTTAACTAAATGACTTCTAAGGTCTCTTTAAACTCTAAATCTATGAGCTAATTATTTTGTGCATGTGTCATTTTTTTTCCTTACTATAATTTAAGCTCTATGAGACATGGGATTATATTATATTTAAATTTTTATCTTATCTGCTATGTAGTATACAGTTGGCACTTAATATATGTATGAATTGGATTCAAAGATGTGCAGATTACTTATCTTCTAAAAATAACTCCAAAAAAACTTGTGGTCAACATGATTGACCTTCATGTTTTGATAATAAATAGCTGATAAGATTTTGAAGTAAGATATTCACATAGTTCCCAGTAGTAGGACGAAACCACCCTCATAAAGCAACAGTTATATCCTGTATATGGTAATTAACATTACAACAATAAGAGATTAAAAATGGAAAACACTTCCATACAACTCAATGCCTTCTGAGGTAACAGCTGAGAGTATAACGAAAACTTTTTGCCCCAATTACCAGGGAATTGATCTTTGATTAGGGTTCCATTATTGCTACATTGGCAGTTACCCAGTCTGATTGGCAACAGCCTTAACCTTACTCTTCAAAGGGCGAACAGTATAGCACACTCCCCTACCCCATGACTAAAGAGATTAGACCACTATGTATGTGGAGAACTAGCAACAGTCAGTCATATATGTAGGGAAAAGGGACAGGATATAAACCCAGCTGTAATGAAGGGAATATGCTCATAATAGAGAACTGACCAGATACTCTACCCCTTCCTCCTCCAAGCCTCAATACAGGAAAGGCTCTGAAATAACCTAGCCTTGGTGGTCTCAACAGAACAAAACATACAAGAATCAACTCTTGGTCGGGCCAGACATTGCAGATGTTTGACAAATATTATCAGATCAGAAGGGAAGATGAAGTTGAAGACCATGGACAGAATAAAAGAAAAGCAGAAGACAAAGCTGAAGGGTAAGTTAGATTCCCCCCAAAATAAAAAAACAGTAGGAATATTAGTGAAAAACTGACAAATATGGGGGCAGCTAGGTGGCACAGTGGAGAGAACCCACCTTGAATTCAGGAGGACCCCAGTTCAAACACTTCCTAGCTGTGTGACCTTGGGCAAGTCACTTAACCCCAGCCTCAGGGGGGAAAAAAACTGACAAATAATCAAAGAGGCTAGAAAGTATAACAACATGATGAAAAAATTTTATTCTGCAATGGAAAATAACCCAAAACTCAAAATGAAAAAGTATTTTCCCCCCTGAGGCATTTGGGGTTAAGTGACTTGCCCAAGGTCACACAGCTAGGAACTATTAAGAATCTGAAGCCAGATTTTAACTCAGGTCCTCTTGATTTCAGGGATGGTGCTCTATCCACTGTGCCACCTAGATGCCCCCAAAATGAAAAATAAAACAGAGGACATTCTCCAGGCAGTTCAGAAATAATAAACCAACATTCAGAAATTCTGGAATAATTTAAAAGAGAAATTAAAAAATTAAAGAAGGAACTAAAGGTAGAAATTTAACAGAAAGCAAGGTTCTCAAGGGAAAAATCACTAAGAAATTGGTATGGGCAATTTAGAACATCACAGAAACTCTCTCCATGGTATAGTAGAGGCTCTTAAAAAAAAAAAAAAAAAAAAAAAAAAAAAAAAGATAGTTGCAAACGAACTGCTTCAACAAAAAAACTTTACCTAATGTTTAACCTCATCACAACCTAAGTGATACTAATAATAGTTAATGTTTATATAGTGTTTCCTCTGTGCCAGCTATTACTGTTAAGCATATTACAATTATTATCTCATCTGATCCTCACAACTCTGAGAAGCAGGTGCTATGGTTAACCTGAGTTTACAAATGAGGAAACTGAGATAAACTATGAGTGGCTTGCCCAGGGTCACACAGTTAAATAAGGGAACACAGATTTTCTTGGCTTAAGACTCCTGTCTCTATCTACCTAGTTATGGATAGATACTAACAGGTGTGTAATCATTCCTATTTTACAGATAATTAATAGAAGTTGAAAGTAGTTAAATGACTTACCCACGATCATATAACTAACAGATAACAGAAAAAAGAGTTTGAATCTAGGTTTCTACCACTCCAGGCCTGCTGGGCTTTGTACTACTGCTTTAGACAAAGGATTGATGAAGCTTCCATGCCAAGGAAATAGTGTTGGGGTATAGAGATTGCTTTCGTTTACTTCCATACGGAGGTTTTCACAACTGCTGCACTACCTGTGTCTGAATTCTCATTTCCACACTTTTCACAATTTTGCTAAATTTTTCATGATTCCCTCAATTGGGGCAATCAGCAGCAGACTGTGAGGGAAGGGAGGAATAGCTATAGCTGAAATATCAATAGCTAAGGAATGCTATAAGGCACATTGATTCTAATCAGTCTGTAAGCTGTGACATCTAAATGACCAAAGTCTTTCAGCATGTGGAAAAAACTCACCTTAGATCTCTTTCCAAGGTAAGGATTCAAGGTCAGTTAGAAAGGCAGCTTATAATTTTATAGCTTAGTTATTGATATAGTAGAAAAGGCACTGATTTTGGAATCAAACAAATTGGATTGAAATCTCATCTTTTAATACTTACTAAGTCCTTGACTTCCAGGAGTTTACATTCTAAGTAGGGGTAGGGACATTACATGGATAAGTGAAGAGGCTTTAGCCCCTGGGATATAAGAAAATGATTCATGTAGATATGTTACTTGGGTTAAATTCTAGGTGGTAAAAGGGATTCCAAGAGGCATGGGTAAAAAGGGAGACATTCCAGGGATCAGAAGAAACCAATGCAAAGACAAAGAAATAGGAGATCAAATCAATGGGAGGAAATACATCAGCGCTGCTGAATCACAGAGCTCATAGAGGGCAGGAATAATGTGTTAAGAAAACTGGAAAGGCATCCTATTTGTGAAGAATTTTAAAATGCCAAATAGAGGATTTTATAATTGGCCACACAGGTAAAAGGGAGCTAGGAGATCTTGTTGAGTAACAAAAACCTGAATTTTAGAATTCCCTTTAGCAGTTGTAGAGAGGAATAGTTCAAATAGGAAATACTTGAGGCAGAGAGAACCAATAGGATACAACTGAAATAAGCCAGGCAAGAGGTGATGATGGCATGAACCAGTGAAGATTGGCCATATAACTGGAGAGAAAGGGATGTATGTAAGAGATGTTATAGAAATAGGAGATGTGAGATTTGGCAATTGGTTAAATATATGGGTATGGAAATGAGTACTTAATACATTAAACATGTAATAGAATGTTCTATTAAATTATAGGTAGCTCGGTGGTAAAGTAGATAGAACACTGGACCTGGACTGGTTCAAATCCAGTATCACTTAAAGGGGTAGACCCTGCACAAGTCAATTAACTTCTATATGGTTCAGTTTCCTCCTCTATAAAATAAGGATAATAATAGCACCTAGATCTCATGGTTGTGATGTGGCTCCAATAAGAATATTTGTAAAGTGCTTCACAAACCTTATAATACTATAAAAAGGCTAGCTATTTAACTTACTAAAATGTAATTACCATAATATAATGGAATCTTAGTTTTTTTGGTTTAAGGGAGACCTTGAATTTATGAAAAGAAACAGTATTTCTCAGATAGCATTAAAAGCTGTTTCTTAATCATGGTAGCTAACCAAATTGCATTGGGAAGGGTCATCCAACTAAGCTCATTATCTTTAGATGCCATCAGAAACAGAATGTTATTTTTGGATATTTAGATCTTGACTCAGGTTCTTACTAGCTATACAACCCTGGGCAACTTATTTAACATCTCTGAACTTCAATTCCCACAGCTATAAAATGTAAGTATCAAATGATAAAATGTATATGTAAGGAAATCTATTTCCTAGATTATATACTTATGGAATTTCTTTTAGTCAGGGAAAAGATGATGACTTGAAACTTGGATTTAGCATATATTATTGAACTTTTCTAACTCCAACTAATTTATATGAGTGAACATATATATAGCTTGAGAAACTAGGGGTATTAACCCATACAGTCACTGACAGTTGCTGGGAAGGCAACTTCAAAATTAATTCTGATTGGGATGAATTAGACTGGGAAATTAGATATTTACATCGACTTTTACATCCTAAATCAGAGTGAGGGCTCTGGCAGACATAAAGGCCTTAGTGACCAGGAAATAGAGGAGAAAAAAAATCAAGTGTGAACTGAGGGCACTAATTAGTTAACTGGGGTGATTTATATTTATATTTATATTGTAAATATATTTATAAAACATACATATTTAAAATATTAATATTAATAACTGTGATCCAACTACATTGGCCTCTGTTCTGTGTCTTACACAACACAACTCATATAAATGTTTAAAATATTATTACCTGTCCCATGCCAAAAACAGTACCTAGATAGCCCCAGTTCTACCGACCACCTATAGAATAGCTCCCTTCCCAAAGTTCTGCTAATTCTGTAATCTATGAGAATGATTCTACCTCCTACCCCATCTCATATCTCCTTTCTTCAGTATCCCACCATCAGAAACAAACAGCAATACATAGTCATTTAGTATTGTATGGCAAACTTAAATCAGAGGTCATCTCCATGAGGCAGAAGCTTAGGAAGCAGCAGTTTGGCCAAAATATATTTTTATTTTAATAAAATTCATCCATGTGGGATTAATTAAGTCCACCCATGGTGAGTAGGAGGAAGCACGGCACAGGATTTACCAATGTTTCCTATCAGGGTCTGGAATAAGAAGCTTCTATTGTTTTTGTCAATGTTATAGCCTCCTTCTGTAAGGATTAAGAGTGAAGTTTGTGTGTATTATTAAGGAAAAGCATTGGTGAACTAATTCCTGCCTGCATTTTTATCATGGACCAAATTATACAAATCACCACAGGAGAAAATGAAGCAAATGATTTTAATAATAAAATATTTGAAACAACAACAATAAACATCCCATGAGTTTGTTGTACACCATCACCTTAACTAATAACATGCAGACTTTTTAAAAAATGACATTCTATTATGGAGTTTTATTTCCGATCCCAATAGGCAACAAAGCAGGCATTTCAATTCTGAATTCAAATACTGTACAGGAATATACAGTAACTATGGTTCTCCAAGGGTTTGAGTAAATGACAGACAACCAAGGCCCAAATCTGATTTATTAGCTAATAGAAGTCTCAAACAATTTTACATAGACACTGATAAAGCCATCTGGGAATCCCTTTCAACATTAAGTGATTTAGAGGCCCCAACAGAAATTTCATTGTCTGCTACAATCCATAAAGACATTTTCCCCAATATCAAATCACATTAAAATGGCTAAAATGGTTGTTTATTATTTCCAGTGGATATATTTTTCTTTAAACTCCAAAGCCCATCAGGCATACAGATAGATGGATTCCTGGTGAGATCCGCCAATACCAGAATGGAAGATGAAAATGTTGAATGTTAGCCAAAGGGTAAAGAATAATATAGAATTCTATTCTATGTCTGCAATGCTTACTTGCAAACAGGTTTGGAGGGGGGAATAGGGCTGGCTGCTAGTCATTTATCAAAATTTCTGCTTCAATCTCAGACAAAATACAGAGTGAAATGCTTTAATTCCCTCATTTGTAAAATGATTAATTTAATTATTTAAATTGGGTAAATACAATGATTCATTTAATTAAATGTCGCCATGTTATTGTTTCAATCATGTCTGACTCTTCATGACTCCTTTTGGGATTTTCTTGAACAAGATACTAGAATGTTTCATCATTTGCTTTTCTGGCTCCTTTTGAAGATGAGGAAACTGAGGCAAACAGAGATAAGCAACTTTTTTAGGACACCCAGATACTAAATGTCTAAGCTCAAATTTTAACTCAGGTATTCCTGACTCTAGGCCCTGAGCTCCATTAAACTGGTTAATTTAATAGCTAAAATAAACTAATTAATATTTTTCTCTTACATCTATTTACTAATTGCAGTTGCCACTGAGCTTTTTTACCCAAGAGATCAGTGGTATTGCAGATTTATTTTAAATTTAGTTCTCCATTAACAAACTGCTAATTAAGTTTCATAAATTTGTAAAATGATCTATATAGTTTGGAAATCCTAATTCATATGGACCCTTCTTTCCCTTTCAGGTTGAATCTCACATAGTAGCTTGCCTGGACCCTCCCTGGCATCAGCCTCCTCCTCCTTTGCATCATTATTATTTGCATTCTTGCTTTTCTTAAGATTCTCAATTCCCTGACAGCATGTCCTGTATTCTTGCTTTCAAAGTAATCTTGGTTACCTAGTGCCAAGTCCTACATGCTGTAGACAGAAACAATCCTTGCCTTAATGAGTTTGTATTCTATTGGAGTTTACATTCTGTGTTATATATATATATATATATATATATATATATATGTATATGTATATATATACATACATACATACAGAGAGAGAGAGAGAGAAAGAGAGAGAGAGAGAGAGAGTAGATTGATGCTAGATGGAGAGGGCTTTGAATATTAAGATCAAGAGTTTAAAATTATTCATGAGGCAGTGGGAAGCAATGTAGATTTCTTGAGAAATGGAATATATGTCCATTATTGACATAATGGAAGATATATGCATTAGAACTCTGAATTAGTGAGGGGAGAATTGTTTTAGCATTTCAGTGTTACTTCAAGATCTCTAGAATTTCTCCAAACAGTAAAGTTCTATATGTATGGAAACATTTTAACCTTGCTTCTACTCAGAAATTCAAGAATCATAATCAAGGATGTTACATACTAATCTTTGGCCACAAAAACTTAAAAGGATACTTTGTTAAGGCACAGAGAAGTTTGTATCACTGTTGATGGAAAGACAACTCATGCTGACAAACACATGGATGTCTAAAATAAATAACTAGGCTGAGACTTCCCACAAGTACCAAACACTCTGTTTTTCCAATGCAACTTCTGAGCTCTAAGTCTCTAAGATCATGTGCTCAGTACCCATTCTCTACAAGAGAAGGTCTGAGAAGTAGTGGTAAGAACATACTTTATTTCTTAATTGACATTGACATTTCATTCTGTCAAACAACAAAAAAAAAGCCATTGGTCCTTTTTAACTCTTTCACTGTGTAATTAATTTGAAGGCAATAAGTTGTAATACATATAGTGGAAATGTATTTTAATTGAGCCATGAAAGAGTTAACTGAATATTGATGTTTATTTTTAAATCCCAAAGGGTCTCTTTTCTCTTTCACCCTCACACCTAAAATATTTCATCTTCTTGCAAGATAGGGGCTCCTCATTTCAATTAGCAGAAATCTTGCTATTAGCCAACTAATTAATACTTTTCTCTCACATCTATTTTCTAATTAGTCACCACTGAGATTTTTCACCCAAGTGGCCAGTGATGTTGCAGATTTATTTTAAATTTAGTTCCACTGTAACAAACAACTAATTAATGTTTATAAATACAATAAGATCCCTCCTGACTAGTTGTAGGTATTGTATACACTAACAACCGGTTTATTAAAACATTAATTGCCACTGGATTTGTTTTGGGACTCATGCATAATCCATTTAGTACATATCTGTACTAACTCATTTTGAAGGGATTATGAATGAAATCCTCAACAAATTCTTCAGTTTAATTCCAGTGGCTGTCAGGGACAGATGGGGGTGGGGAAGGTTGTGCTTTCTTTAAATGTCATTGTGTCTTTTTTTTTTTTTTTTTTTTTTAATGGATACTGATCCTTTATTCATTCAGCAAGTATGAGTTCCGATTACCTGCAGGGCATTGCACATGTAAGGCACTGTGGTAGGTGGGCATATATGCTGTATCAATACATTATTTAGATGAAAAAAATGAAAAAGTAAATTCATTAGTCAGAGATTTGTGAGGCTTTCAAGAGTTTTGTCACTGGGTATTTGGAATCACAAAGCCCTCATCTCTTTAATTTGGCAATGGGGAATTTGAATCTGATACCACTATCTCTCAAGTCGGCACAAACATAGCACCATGACATTTTTAGGCTTGGGCTTTTCTGAGGGAAGAATGTTTATTACATTCCCACTTGTAAAAAACAAAACAAAACCCAACTATTTCTAACCCAATGCATGTGATAAGTGTATAAGTAACATTAACGTTATAATGTACAAAGATTTGGACGCTGCAGATTTTTTTTTTAAAGGAAGCCCTCCTCAGATCAGTCTTTATACCACATGGCTATACAATTTTAATTTTAAAATCCATTTTAATGAAAGCAGTTAATATAGGGGAATTGGCACAGTTGTTTGTGAGCTGAGCTCTAAAATAGATAAAAGTATTTACCATGGGATGAAGCAAAGATAGCTTATCCCTATGGGCACTAAATAATAAGATAGTATCCTTAACACAAGACATCAATAGTATGAGTCCACTGAATTAGTCTTTTGAAGGAAATATACTGGGAAATCTATTCATTAGACTGCAAAACCTACCATATTGGAGTGGGTTTGCAAAGTAGTGAAAATCTCCATTTCATAGGTGCGACCTATTCAGTGAGAAGGGAGCAGTTAGGCAGTACAGTGGATAGAGCACCAAGCCCGGAAATAGAAAGATCTGAGTTCAAATGTGACCTCAGACACTTGCTAGCTGTGTGACACTACATAGTCACTCACTCAACCCTATTTGCCTTAGTTTCTCATCTGTTAAAAAAAAATTGGGGGACATACCAGAGAAGAAAATACTAAACTATTCCCGTATCTTTGCCAAGAAAATCCCATAGACTGTCCATGTGGTTACATAGAATTGGATATGACTGAATAGTTACAACAATACTCAGTAAAAAAAAAAAAAAAAAAACTTTTTCTTGCTGGTATAATGGATAGTTGGAACCTTATGTTTTAGCCAAGTTCGATTTAATTTTTTAAAAAGGTGTTATACTTCTGTATGAACATGTATACATATATTGTATTTAACATATACTTTAACATATTTAACATGTGTTGGTCTACCTACCATCTGGAGGAGAGGATGGGAGAAAGGAGGGGAAAAATTGGAACAAAAGGTTTTGCAACTGTCAATGCTGAGAAATTACCCTTGCATATATCTTATAAATAAAAAGTTATAACAAAAAATAAAACATTAAAATAAATAAATAAAACAAAAATTACAAACATATATAATATATAAACACACATATATATATATAAATACATGTATATGTTACTGTTTCATTTAGCATAATAATTTTAGAATTCTTTCTGGATTCTTTTTATATTTCTTTGCAGTTTTTTTCTATTCTTCAGTTCTCAATGGCTCTTCAGCTCCTTATGATTTATATATATCATAGGTGGTTCATCATTAGATAGATACATTAATTTCCTGAATTTTTTAGAAAGCATAATCTTCTATACCTTTTGATTTGTCTATTTATAGATCTCTTTAACCCACCTTTTGTAAATAGCTATTTTCTTTTGAATAATCTTCACTGACTTCCCCCTTATCCAAATACTTTCTTTGATTCTAGTCAGATATCAGCTTTTAAGATAACCCCAGACTCCAGACCTCAGAGTTGTTTTAAGAACTTGCTGGAGATCTCAATCTATTTGTTATTTGATTGTTGCTTTTTTGCCACTCCTTTCCCAACTGGTGCTTCTATAAACACATATCTCACCAGACTCAGCCCCCATAGACTTCTTTTATCATCATTATGAGTCGATATTTTTGTTGCTCTTGCCTGTTTCCTGTGAATTGTGAGTCATAAATGGCTCTTATTGGGTCCTCTTGTTTCTCTCCATTATTATCAACATCAATTTTTCATTAGTATCTACCCTTCTTTCCCTCCCCTCCCTCCCAGCAGGCAGAATTCTTGAATAGGCAGAAGCAGGCAGAGAATAGTTATTGGATGTCCATCATCCCTGATTGTCACTACTCAACTTTTTAGGTTGTCTCTGAATCCTTTTGAGCAGGAAGTGAGTGATATGATCTAAGCTTTAGGACTATACTTTGGAGGCCCTGTGTAGAATGACTCATCTCCTAGAAGAGAGGGAAAGAAAAACAATTAGGAGCCCATTGTAATAGTCCAGGTAAAAATCCAGGAGTTTCTAAACAAGTCTAGTTTGTACATGAATGGAAACAGATACAGATGAAACAAATGTAGTAGAAAGAGAAGCAATTAGAATTGCAAGGGAAAATTAATGAGAATCAAGGATACTTTCTAGGTTTCTTAACCAAATGATTTGAAAGATGGTAGTTCCCACAACAGAAATAGTGAAGCTGAGAAGAGGGATGGGTTTAGTTTATATAGACATGTTGAGTTTAAGATGTCTACAGGTTCTGCAAGTGGAGATGGCCAATAGTCAGCTAGGCATGAAGAAACATGACAAAAATAATTTAGTGCTTTCTATGTGCTAGCTAAGCCATCCCCCAACCCTCCAAAAATTCAGTTATAAAAATAAAAATATTATTTTCCATGTATAATGGGAGTCGGATTTTCTAATCAGCATCAAGTGGTTTCTATTATTATTACAATTGTTTGAGGTCTTTTTATATATATAAGAAAAGAAACTGTTATAATTTCAGGTTTAAATCAACCTTTCTCCAAGAGACAGAAAGCATCCGAAGAGTTAAGTACATGTGATGCAGTAAAACAATACACATTGACTACAAAAATATAAGTAGAAAAAAAGGCAAAACTAAATTGAATGTTACATTATAATGACCAAGCTTGGCCCTGAGAGGAGATAAGAAAATATACCCCCTTCCTTTCACTGGAAAGGGAATGGGGGAAATTACAGGGGTGATATGTTGTGTATGCTATCAGACACATCAGTGCAATGATTGATTTTATAGAACATTTTTTTCAGGTTTTAATAAATCTTTATTACAAGGAAAGCCTGGCTGGATGGGATTGGGGAGGAACACATTCAGAAAATCAATTGGATATAAAAGCAAAAGGCATCAATTGAAGTTTTTTTCAAAAGATAAGTATATATGCCTGAGGATATAAAAATGCCTTTCTTCCCAAATAAGCAGTGATACATTAGCTTCCTTGCTGAAATAATCTTGGCCTCTCTCATACTTTTTCTCTGCTCCCTTTTCTCTTGTCCTCCACATTACCTTCTCTTCATCTTTTTGGTACTCCATTCCATTTTCCCCCTCTCCTTTCCTAACATAAACTTATGTGAGAAAGAAAAAATAAATAAATCCATAGTCCAGAATTCTACTATTTTAGATATGTTTTATCTTTTTTTCTGATTTTATGTTTAAAAAAACAATATTTTAAACCAATGAATGAATGAAGTCTGAAAACTAAAATTTATCTAAAATTATCATCTGGTAGAAAAGCTTTTCTGTATATAAATTACCAGAGACAGGGAGGAGGAATTAACACTTTCACATTGGAACAATAGGATTTTCAATCCTTCTTATGACCCTAAGTTCTATGATTGGTCACAGCTAAAATTTATAGACAAAAAAAAATTGGTGACATCCAGATAAGAGTAGTTTTTAGCATTTTTGAGATGACTTTTATCAAGGATAATATGTATGCTGTCACTTTTTACTATAGCTCAGAACCATGTAGGGAAAATATCACCATTCTTACGGGACAGGCATCTCACTGACAACCTCTTGTTAATTACTTTAAATCATTTGCTGCTAGAAGAATTTCTTGGCTTCTTAGTGATTACTCACTTGAGCTATATCAAAAGGGCTTCTTATGTTGTAAATAATACAGTTTTAGTTAGTATTTGTCTTCATGGTCTTTCACTTTGAAGAATGCTGCCTGGTACTTTGGAGCTATTTCTTTTCCTATTGCAGTATATAGCCTATGCAATCCTAACACATGCCTCCTAACACGAGTGATAAACTGAGTCACAAAGCACTTAAGGAATTGCATAATTTTTTGCATATCTGTCTTTGACTCCTGAGGGACAAAATTTTCTCTTGAGCTCTATAAAATCAAAGAATATAAAGCTTGAAAGGGCTCAGAGTTTTTTGAGTTCAACCCACACAAAAGCGAGAATCCTGTCTATAACATTTTTGACAAATGGTGAAGAGTCTCCACTTGATGACTTAAACTGATCAAGAATTAAATACCTACTGGTAATTAATAGTCAGAGGAACTACCAAAATATATGCTAAAAATATACCCATGGAACCTAGACATTTTACTTATATTAGAACCTATTAAATGACTGTTTATCTTATTTTAGACACAATTCTAATAACCTTAGTTATTTTCTTAGCACAGATTACCAAAAGCAGGCATATTTACAGTAATGACAATGCAGAGACAACTAAATGTCTGCAAGAGATGGAGAGAAGATAAAGTAAAACAAAACAAAATAAAAAAGCAGACTCAAGAAATCTCTCTAGGAATGTATTGTCAAAAAAAAAAGTTCCATACATATAATTCCCTAAGGATATCATTTAGGGACTTTGCTATAATCTAATCTAATTATTATGTTATTATGGGAATAGCCTTCATTAATAGTAAACCCCAACTTATCAATGTCTTATAGATCTCTCCAATACTCAGAGACAGTGAGATTCTGAACCATAGGTACAAAAATCACAAGCATCAGAGGAGAGATTTTAGATTCAAGTATTCCTAACTCCAACATCCAGATTTCCTGAGCTCTCTCAATTTAATTATTATTTATAAAATTATTCCAAATCGTTAAGAAAAAGGCAAATGATAAGCTCTTCATATCAATAATAATAACTGATTTTTATCTAGTACCTTAAATTTTACAAAGTACTTTTAATCCATTCCTGGAATGTTACCACATCCCAGTCAGATAGGATAATTGGATTTTATCCCTATTTTACAGATTTGAAACAATCTAAAATCTAAACAATTGGAAGAATATAAAAAAAACCTCACTATTTAAGAAAAATTACTGGGAAAATTGGAAACCAGACATTGACCAACACCTAACACTCTTTACCAAGCTAATCTTGAAATAGGTTCATGATTTAGATATGCAGTAATAATATAAATAAATTAGAAGTACAAAGGATAGTCTGCCTCTCAGATCTATGGAAAAGGAAGGACTTTGTGGCCAAAGAAGAACCAGAGTACATTATGACATGCAAAATAGATACTTTTGGTTATATCAAGTTAAAAAGTTTTTGTACAAACAAAAGAAATGAAAAAAAAAAGATTAGAAGGAAAGCAGAAGAAGTTGGGGAAAGTTTTTACAGTCAAGGGTTCTGATAAAGGCCTCATTTCTAAAATATATAAAGAATCAATCCAAATTTATAAGAATACAAGCCATTCTCCAAATGATAAATGGCCAAAAGATAGGAAAAGACAGTTTTCAAATGAAGAAATTAAAACCATTTCTAATCATATGAAAAAATGCTGTAAATTACTATTAATTAGAGAAATACAAACTAAGACTATTCTGAAGTACCATTACACAACTCTCAGAGTGGCTAAGATGACAGGAAAAGATAATAAGAAATGTTGGAGGGGATGTGGGAAAACTGAGGCACTAATACATTGTTGGTAGAGTTCTGAACTAATCCAATCATTCTGGAGAACAATATGGAACTATGCCCAAAGGGCTATCAAATTGTGCATACCCTTTGATCCAGTAGTGTCTCTACTGGGCCTATATCCCAAAGACATCATAAAAAAAGGGAAAAGGACCCACATGTACAAAAATGTTTGTAATAGCCCTTTTTGTAGTGGCAAGAATATGGAAACTGAGTAGATGCCCATCAGTTGGGGAATGGCTGAATGGCTGAATAAACTATGGCATATGAATGTTATGGAATATTATTGTTCTATAAGAAATGATCACCAGATGATTTCAGAAAATTTTGGAGAGACTTACATGAGCTGATGCTGAGGGAAGTGAGTAAAACCAAGAGAACATTGTACGAAACAGCAAGAAGATTATTCGATGATCAAATGTGATAGACTTGGCTTTTTTTCAACAGTGAAGTGATTCAGACCAATTCCAATAGACTTGTGATGGAGAAAGCTGTCTGCATCAGACACAAAATAGTATTTTCACCTTTTTGTGGTTTTGCTTGCTTTTAATTTTCTTTCTCATTTTTTCCTTTTTTGATCTTATTTTACTTATACAGCATGATAATTGTGGAAATATGTATAAAAGAATTGTACATGTTTATAATATATTGGATTCCTTGTTGTCTAATGATGGGGTAGGGAGAAAGGAGGTAGAAAAAATCAAAACCTTCTTTAAGGCAAAGCTGGGTAATTATAATTTCATTGCATTTAACTTAGTTATTCTTTAAATTCACATAGTATTGGTCATTGTTTTCTATTTTTTTGAATGAAGTGTATTTATTTACAATGCTTCTGTCATGGGGCTCAATCCTTCAAATCCCATAGATCCCTTTGAGACTAGAACTGAATTTTCACCATATGTGGAACTCTCACTACAGAAACTTCCTCCCCCTATTCAGACAATTCATCTGCAATTTAAAGTCTTAAAGAATTCTTGATGTGTTAAGAAGTGACTTTTCTAATCCAAGGCAGTATATTACTACCTTCAAGGCCAATCCTTTATCCTCTTAACCACACATTATCTTCCTCCCTGCTTCCTCTCTCCCTCCCTCCCTTCCTTCCCTCTCTCCCTCCTTCCCTTCTTCCTTCCCTCCCTTCTTCCCTTCCTCCTTTCCCTCCTTTCTTCCTTCCTCCCTTCCTTCCTTCCTTCCTTCCTTCCTTTATATCAGAGTTAAGTGAATTGCCCAGAGTCAAATAATTAGTAAGTATCTGAGGTTAGACTTTAATTCAGGTTCTCCTGATTCCAGGACCAATGTTCTATCCATGCTGCCCCTATGAATATTAAGTTTGTTAATGACACAGGAAGTAACATTTGTCTCCTATTCAATTGAGGACTTCTAGTTCATCTTGCTTATTGCCTGTTGTTATTTGTACAATTTTTTTAGAAATTCAAATTCATGGAACAATGAAAGGAGCACTAACTATAGAATTGGAAAGCCTGGGGTCAAATCCTGCCTCCGTTGCTTTCCATGTGACTAGCATATGGTCATATGGTCAATATATATCAATGGTAAAGCTTGAACACAAGTCTTCCTGACCCCCCCCCTAAGGCTAGATCTCTATCCATTACATTATGTCGATTCTAAACTCTGAAGAATGTGTTTGTGTTAAGTGTATACATATGTTTATATATAATACACATATACCACACATGTGTATTTGTATATATGTGTAGGTATATATATGCCTATACTATTATACCTATATATCTGCTTACATAGGGCATCCTAAAAATCTTAGTGCAATTATAACCTTAAATGACTTTTAATACATAAACACACATGTATCTATCCCAATACATATATACATATATGATTCTCTTTATGTCTCTCCATCATTTGTGCGTATAATATATATATTTATACATGTACACAAGCACACACCCAAACACAGAAGATAACAGGAAATACTACTTAGAAATTTTCACCAAATGCAATTTCCAAAAATAAGATTTAACAAAAACTATTCTAGCTGATTATATTTTAAGTTCCACTTGTTATACACACAGTAGGTCAATAAATTTTAAGGCAAACAGATGTTCTAATTTTAAAAACCATTAAGCTCTGTGTGTGATCCACAAGGGGGAGGGGTTGTCTAGGGTGCACATAAGGCACTCCTTGAGAGATGAAACATTTCCTCTTGTGCATCTGGGTCACCCTCTAACATTCCCTCTCATAAAGGATATTTTATGAACCTGATAAATAAGAATTTATATAAATATACATGCCATACACAAACCCACACAATGCAGATGGAGGGAATAAATAATAGGTAACGGGGAATTAAATGCATTGAAGGATTTAGCCAGCCTTATAATAAACCACGAGAGAAAAGCTTGAGTGGTTGCGATGCCACCTGAACAGTGAAATGTATTTACATCCTTTAATAAATGATACTTAAGGTCGGGAGCAGGGAACTGAAAGTTTGTGGGGGATTGAAAACCTACCATCTGGTACAGAAGCCTGGACTCCAAACCAAATGGTTCTCTGTCTCTTTATTCTCAAAGGCAGGTCCCTGAGTGTTTGAAGATATACTATGGTAGGTGGTAGTTGTGGGAAGCCCAACCAGGGTGGTCCTGTGTCTTGTCTGGACTATGGAAGTCCTTTAAGAAAAGACCTGATTTAAGATTATCTCAAAAGTATTTTATAGGAGGATCTGGGTATAACAAAAAATAATAATACTTTAAATTTGTATAACATGCTAAAAGATGACAGGGATGACTTCATGTATCCTCCTACTCCAAGTGTATAACAGACAGTTAATAAATATTTGCAGATTGATATTACCACCTTTAAATTTTGTGGCAACCCTATAAAGAAAGCAGGCTATGGATTCATTCTCATTTTACAATGAGTCAAGGAAGACAGAGCCAAGATGAGGGAAGATGAAGAATTAACTCTATCATAACTCTATCAGGAAGGTCTAAACAAATTCATCAAAATATGTTCTGTCAGGCAATTAAAGAAAAGAAATCACAGTAATTTTATTTCAATTTTTCATTTCAACACTTCAACACAGGCAATTAAGTCTATGGACATTAGGGATGGTTTTATCCAGATGTGTGCCATGAGAAACATTCAAGTACAAAAACCAAAAGACCAAGGCTATGGATCAGGGTTCCCACATCCATCCAAAGGGGTTCAGCCTCATGCAGGATTAAGGAACAAGTGCCAACTAGCAACTCTGTCATTTATTACCCAGTTCCAGATCACAGATCCAGGGTACATTGAAAAAGGGACTCAGTTTAGGGATGATTGTAAAATTAATAAAATTATCTAAACTGAAATTAAGAATATTTACAAAAATACAAAATGTAGAGATTAACAAAACAAAACAAAAATAGAGGTCTTAGCTAACCCTATCATAGAAAAATAAATTGGACAAGCCATAAATGAACTCCCTGCCTGCCCAAAAATCCTCCAAGATTAGATGGATTTATAGGCAAATTCTATCAAGCATGAAAAAAACAATTAATCCTAATATTGCAAAATGTTTCGAAAGAAATAGAATAAGAAGAGGTATTACTAAACTCCTTCTATGATAAAAGTATGATTTTGACACCTAAACCAGAGTCAAAATAAAGAAAAATATAACTGATATCCATAATAAATGATTTTTTAAAATTTAATACAATATTAGCAAGCAAACTACAACAACATATCACAAAGAGTATATGCTATTACCATGTGAGAAGTACTCCAGAAATGTTAGGCTGGTTCAATATCAGGAAAACTATAAACATAATTTGACCATATTGATATAAAAAACAAAAACCATGATTATATATATAAATGTAGAAATGCTTTTGACAAGGTATAATAGATGTTCTCATTTTTAAAAACTAGAATAAGTTGATTTGTCCTTGATATGACAAGTAATAACTATCAATAACCAAGAGTCATCATGATCTATAATGGTGATAAACTAGGTTCTTTCCAATAAGATTAGATTGTTCATTATTACCATTACAATTTAGCATGGTGTTAGAAATGCTAGTTATAGCAATAAAGCAAGACAAAAAAACTAAAGGAATAAGCTCAGTGAAAGAGGAATTTTTGCTTTTTTTACAGATGATATAGGTTTACCTAGAGAACCCTAGCATCAATTTTTAATAATTGTAACACCTAACCTCAGTAAAGTTGCAGAATATAAAACAAGCCCATAAACATTAAAAAACAGAAAATAAAAAATATAGGAAAAGAAATTTCATTTAAAATAACTGAAGAAAATATGAAATCCTTGGAAGTCTACATGACAAAACACATAGAACTCTACTTGTTGCCCATAGATAGAGTTAAGCAGTATAATAAAAATTACCATATTACATAAATTAATTAATTAATTTGGTACCATGTAAATAAAATCACTAAAGGATTACATTATAGAAGTTCAATAAATACAAATGAGATTCAACTGAAAAACAAATTTATACTAACACAAGTTCCAAATGAGTATATGATTTTGACATAAAGGATAACATAAACAAATTGGAGAAGCAAGAAAAAATTATCTGTTATGTTTATAGGTCAAGGAAGTAAATAAGAGATACCAAGAGGATCAAAGAAGTTAAAATGTATACTTTTTACAATTAAAATTAGAAAAATTTCCCACAAAACCAATGCAGTCAAATTGGCAGGGGGGGAGGGGGAGGAGTATCCTTGTAGCAAGTTTTTTTTTGATAAACATATAAAGGATACTTCTAAGATTCAGAGGAAATTGATTCAAATTGAAGAGCATAAAATCATTCCCTAATTGATAAATAGCCAAAGAATATGAACAAGAAATTTTAAGATAAACAAATCAAACAATTTATAAAAAAATTCTATTAATTAGAGAAATACAAATTAAAACAACTCTTTCAGGTTTTATCTCACGTTCAAAGTAAAGGTAACAAAAAAAATGAAAACAACAAATGCTCAAGGGGTTATAGAAAACAGGTCCATTATTGTACTGTTGGTGGAACTGCAAACAGGTCCAGCCAACCTGAAAAGCAATTTAGAACAATATCCAAAAAACTATTAAAACTGCTCAAACCCTTTGACCCAGTGATGCCACTAGTAGATCTATATCTTAGAGAGATCAAAGAATGAGGAAAAGGGACCATATGCACAAAAATATTTATAGCTGCTCTTTTTGCAGAGGAAACAATTGGAAATAGAGAATAGCCCATAATTTGAAGATAGCTAGAGAATATATAGGTGGGGATGTTATTGCACTGATAAAGGAGATGGTTTGAAAGAAATTTGGCAAGACAGATGAAGGGTGAAGTGAGCAAAACCAGGAGAATAATTTATACAATAACAACAATAATATAAAAACAAACAACTTTGGCTTTACAATAGGTCAACTTGTATTGTATTTTACTCTGAATACTGCTCAATGAAATGAATGATGAACTTTGAGTATTCATGATGAAACATGCTACCTACCTACCTCCAGAAATCCAGGTGATAAATTCAGAGTTTAGATAAAGATTTTACTTACATGATCAATGTGACAATTTATTTTACTCAACCACATATATTTATATCAAGAGTTTGTCTTAATTGTGATATGGAAGGATGTGGAAGACAGAGAATATGAACATTCATTAAACAAAAAATTAAAATTTAATTAAAGAATACAAATGAACTTAAAATCTTGAGATATGAATTTTCCCATGGTTATAAAGGAAGTTAGTGACCACGCCAGAACTTAATAAATCAAGGTACACATTTTTCATCCTTAAAGAATGGATCCTATTTCATCCCACAGTGCCCCGTCTTGGATTTTTGCCTGATTCCCAAGTCAGCCTCAAGCCTATTTGCCCTCTTGGGGAGACCTCTAGCCAAATAGAATGGTCCCTGAGGTCTGCTCAGAATACAACAAGCTGACTTCTTCCCCTTCCTCAATCCTGACTTGAATAACTTCTTTTGTTTCTGGAGTCGTATGCAGAGAAGTCAAGCATTTCATCATTTATTCATTAACAAATACTATTATTGTAACTTATTATGCTTGCATATTTATTATGTTAACAGAAATGTATTGGGGCATATACAGTATTTATATTAGATGTGACTCCTGCCCTTATGGGTGCTAATGTTTTAATGAGGGATAAGCCACACATATAAATGTAATCACAATGCTATGTTGTCATAGTGCTCTTAATGATCCTTGAACTTATTCCTAAAACGAAGGGCCAACATTCTTCTGATGAAGCTGTATAGTAGCAAGTCAAAGAATGTATAGCATATGACGAATTTAAGTTATAGATTACATATAAGGAAATGAAGAAATGTATGATGAGCATAAGGAGATCAAAACTCATTACCAGTGGAAAATTATTCCAGAAAATACCATAAGGGCAGGACAGATGGCACAGTAAACCTATAGTCAGGAAGACCTCTGTTCAAATCTTGCCTCAGATTTACAAGTTTAGCTTTAAACACTTAACCTCTATGTGGTTCAGCTGACTCATCTGTAAATTTGAGATAATTAGAGTATCTTCCTTCTCAGGTTGTTGTGGGATCACCTGAGATTATATTTGCAAAGGTCTTTGAAAACCTTAATATGCTATATAAACTTTAGCTGTTGCTATTATTATATATTAATGTGAGGAGATATAATATAGTAAAATATAACATAACATGTCATCTGCATAGGGGTAGTGGGAGAATCATGGGAGTCATGGGAGAGACAACATTGGCAAAGGGAAAAAAAAACGTAGAGAAATGAAAAGACCACCAAGCACAGACATTTGCTTCAGTGTCAGTAATCTACTCCCTATAAAATAGGTAGTTATTCAGCCATTTATTACTCATGTCCAACTCTTTGTGACCCCATCTAAAGATTCCTTGGCAAAGATACTGGAATGGTTTGTCATTTCCTTCTCAGCTCATTTTATAGATGAAGAAACTGAGGTAAACAGGATTAAACAGAGTCACACAGCTAGCAAATATCTGAAGCATGTTTGAATTCAGAAAAATGGGTCTTCCGCCCCCACCATGCTTCCCTACTTTATATATTAAGAAGGTATAATCATACATAGGGGAAGGAGTGAGTAACCACAACAATCACAAGAGAATTTGTGATAGAAAAGAGGTAATATGGACATAATTTGACATGCACACTAAATTTTTTAAAAGCAGAGTTCAAAATGTTCAAAGGAAAGAGGTGGGATCCCAAGGACTAAAAATCAGCCCAGAGGGAGGAGAAATGTTTAGAAAGAAAACTTAAGTTGCAAAGAGAAACAGTGCTTTTAATGAGGAAAAATAGGATTTATCTGGGAAAAAAAGATGTAGATACCCAAGGAACTCACCAACCAACTTTGATTTTTAAGAGAAATAAACAAAAGATGGAAAAAGGCCAAATAATACAGGAAACATATCAAATAATGGAATAGGTTTATAAAAAGAATGGTATTGGTCAGTCATGTTTGTCTCTTTGTGACTACATTGGAGTCTATTTGCAAAGAGGCTGGAGTGATTTGCTATTTCCTTCCCTAGATACTTTTTATAAATGTGAAAATAAAGCAAATGAGATTAATTGACTTGCCCAAGATAATACAGCCTGTCTGAAACTGGATTTGAACTAAAAAAAATGAGTTTTCCTGTCTTTAGGATCAGTGCTCTATCCACTGCATCACCCAAAGATAATAAATTAACTAAAATTGATTGGAGATGTCTAAGGACAAGAGTGTGGCTCGGATCTGTTTTGTTTTGTTTTTTAGCCATATTGACAGAAAAATGAGGCTTAAAGAAGTGATAGGATGCTTAGCTGAGGTGAATGGGATAATGATAACTGAAAAGAGAAAGAGAAGGCCAACAATTATTTTGTGTCCGTTTTCTCTGCAAAGAAGGATTACTTTTACCATGAAAATGAAAGAAAGAAAAAGACTATGAGTAAGTTGATGCCCAACATAATAAAAGGTGATATTCAAAAAGCACAAAGGCTTCTTGTGTTGAATTCAAATCACCTAAATAATATGAACTATATCTCCAAGTCCTAAAAGAAAGAATTGACGTTTTTTCACTGGTCACCAGCTTCTCGGATTTAAAGAAATTATGCCCCACTCATACCCCAGAAAATCATGAAGATTGCATGTGTCCCGATACTCACACCTCATAAGTAACTTCACTTGCTTTGGCCTCTCTGTTTGGAGGATTCAAGGGCACCGCAAAAACCTCCTCCCATAGATTCCACTTACAGAGGAATTTATATCCCAATCATCTCTTCATTTGCCACCAGCTGCTGTTTGCTTTCAATTCCACCATCATCATACTATCACACCTTTTCAGCTTCCTTTTGTGAATTACTTTCCCTCATTAGATTGCAAACTCCTTGAGGGGAAGGTACTATTTTTTTTCTTATTTGTATCTCCAGCATTTAGCACATTATGTGCCTACACATAGTAGACATTAAACAAATATTTATCATATTATTGATGTGTTTGCTGAACCATTGTCATTGCTATTTGAAAGATAATGCATAGAACACAGAGGTACCACTGGATTGGAAAAAGGAAAATAAAAAAAGATTTTGTTTTTGAAAAAGAGAGAACTGAGTGTAAATAAAATAAAAATAAAATGCAAGCAAACAACAACAAAAAGAGTGAAAATGCTATGTTGTGAACCACATTCAGTTCCCACAGTCCTCTCTCTGGGTGTAGATGGCTCTCTTCATCACTGAACAATTGGAACTGGTTTGAATCAAATGAGCAGTATGTTAAAAGAAAAGTCCCATTGGCTGCTTACCTGGATAACAGAAGAAGGAAAGCTTGTGTAATAAAAGACTTTTTGCTCTGGAAGGAGAAGAAGGTAAGCAACATTCTACCAATAATAAACCCTTTACTGATATATGCAGGCCTACACAACCAGAGAAAATCAATAATGAGATATGTGACTTGGCAGGAATCAAAACATCTAGAACAATATTTCAAACCAGAGTATTTTAAATTCAAGCTGTTAAACATGTGAAAACCCTGAAGTCTGAGCCAAAGGCTCATTGATATCAGTGTATGCTTATTTGAGCACAATTGATTATCATGTCACCATGAATATTGCCAAAAGCTTTACTCTATAGTTCTTCGTGTTGGGGTGAGAGCCTTAGATGCTTAATCATTGATTTTTTTTTTAATCTTAGGAAATGGAGAAGATGTGGAAACTCACTACATATCACATGAGCTAAGAAACAGACTGGAGGAGCTAAGCCTTTGCTTATTTTTGTCATCAGAGCAAAAGAACACCAAGAGAAAGAAGCAACAGCATTGTTAGGATTACCAGGTGAGAACTCAGGTTGTCTGGATAGTGACAAGGTGAGAATTCAGGTTGTCTGGACAATTACAAGGTGAGAACTCAGGTTGACTTGACAGTTCTCTGGCTCAGACCTTTGGTTTGGGCCTTTAAAGGGAGTTTACACCTTAAGAATTCTAAGAGGAGCAAGTTCATTGGTTGGAATGCTTCTTCCCAGAAGCCCTTGCATTATCCCACGCCCATTCTCTGGGAGGATAAAAGAGGACAGCACTCCAGAGATAGAAGAAATCTCTGTGTTACATCAGGCTTGAAACGGCTCTCTGCAGGAAGGGAAGTCACTTCTCTGGACAAGAGTTAACGGCAACTGTCTGGAGACAACGGTTCTCTACAGGAAGAAGAATTTAGGAAAGGCTGCCAAAAATGCCCAAAGAAGACTTCTATCCAGGATGTGGGAAGGAGAATTGAATACAAAGACTCCACTTTTTCTGAAATAAATAAAACTAAACAATTTACATTTCTACAGAGCTTTAAGGTTTACAAAGTCCTTCTCTAACAACAACTTTGTGAGGTAGCTAGCACAATATTATTATCACTATTTCTCAGAAGAGGGAACTTCATCAAAGTCTTAATTACTCCTGGTAAATTATTTCTCCCTCTCAGGAAAAATAGCCAGAATATACCTTGGCTTAATATTATCTCTCACCATAGATAATAGCAGGTTTACAAAGTACTTTACTAATATCAACTCACTTTATCCTCCCAATAACTCTAGTAGGTAGATACTATTATTATTATTTCCACTTTGACAGATGAGGAAATTGAGGCAGGCACTGATTAAGTAATTAGTTCAGATTAGTTCAGATACACAGCTAATACATGTCTTAAACTAGATTTGAACTCAGTTATTCCTGACTCCTAATCCAGCTCTTTATGCTCTTCACCACCTGGCTGTACACTGAAAAAGTTCTGAAGATTTAAGTATCACTAAGACTCCATGCTTTCATAGACCTAAGGCACAAAGCTAAAAAAGCATTTGCTCTGTTTCTCTGAGCTTGGCAGCTAAAATGAGACTGCTTTGATAATTCTACTGAAGGATATAATTTTCCCTCCAGAACCCTCTGGTGACAGATGCAGTTCACATTACACCCTTACCCTCACACTTAGTCTGGAGCTAAAGTTTTTAATTTGGATTATTTTTAATGGAATCTTAGCCTTATACTAAATTTGGCATAATCAGTATTTTGTGATACTTCATCCCAAGCACAGAAAGGACACTAAGATCCTGTCTGAACCGCATAAACATATAATATGCCTGACTTTTCCATGTATTTTCATCCAATACCATCAAGTTTGTCAGCCTCTCTCTTCCTAACCTCTCCTCACCTCCTAATCTCTCCTCCTCTCTTTATTCCTCTCCTCCCATCTTCTCCTTTCCTCTATTCCCATCCTCTTTTTTTCTCTTTTCTCTCTCCTTCCCTCTTCTCTTCTTTTCTCTTCTTTTTTCTCTCCCCTCTAGCCCTTTTCTCTCCTTGACCCTCTTCTCCTTCTTCTTCCCTCTCTTCTTCAACTATAACTGTTACTTGGCTATTGTCCTTAGGATTCATGCCTACCTGCTTCAAATCCGCAAATTAAGACACAATTCTAGCTCTTCTCTTAGTCTGTTTCCAGATGGGACTGTAGACAAAGACTTTCAGCAAAATCTCCACAAGCAATAATAGGCATTTATATAGGGTTTTAAGGGTTGTACAGTACATTTACACACATTATCTCATTCAAAATTCAAAGCAATCATGTGAAATAAATATTGTTATCCCTATTTTACAGGTAGAGAAACTGAGGTTTAAAGAGAGTCATTAGGACAAGTCACATAGTGTTACAGCAAGAATTTAAATCTCAAATCCTTCTAAGTCTACTTCTTTTTCCATTATACCATGAGCAACTTCAAAACTTTCTCTTTTTTTAGTTTTTAAATATTTTTCTGTTACATTTAAAACAATTTTTTTACATTTATTTTTTAAAACTCTGAGTTCCAGATTCTCTCCCTTACTCCCATTTTCAACTCTTATTAAGAAAGCAATGTGAAGTTATATAAAACATTTCTATAAATCATGTTGTGAAAGAAAATGTATTTCCCTTCCCTAAAAATATTCCTCAAAAAAATTAGTTAAAAAGAGAGAGAATGTAACAAAATACTTCCAATGCCACCAAGTTGAAGCAATTACTTACTGTGTGCCTTCTTACCCACAATATTTTGATGACACTACCAACCCCTATAATAGTTTCAATAAAATTAATGCATTTACATAAAACTTTATTACTAAAAGATAGTATCAGTGATAACTCAGTAGGAGAACTGTTGTATTAACAAAGTATGTTAATATGGGGGACATGGAGACTTCCAAGATCACTAGTACATCCCAGTGTAAGGGTTTGTTGAGCTCCTTTTCAGGGCTGCTTATCCACCTTTGGTATCCACTAAATTCACCTTCTCTCTCCTGTGATTCTAAGAAGCTATGAAGTTGAGGGTAGGCCTGAAACCCACTGCTAAGTTAGTGGGATGTCTACTCCAAGCATGTGAATCTTCCCTATAATACTACTAAACCATATTTCCAAATTTGTTGATCTATCTTTGTCATTTAATTTAAGACAAAATAAACAAGACAAACAAAAAAAATGCAATCTGTCTGATGTATTTGAAACTTAGGTTTTGGCAGCGGTTAAAATCATTAAATCAGGGGCAATTTACAAGGATATTTATAGTTCATTCATAATCATCAGATAGACACAATTCACTTCATTCTTGATTCTTTACTACAAAGAGAAAGAATAGTATTTAGTAGGCAAGTGGATACAATCCCCAAAAGAGTGATTTTTGGTAACCGTGAACAATAGGATCCTTCCCATTCCTTTAAAGGAAAATCATGAATAAGTTCATTGACTGGCAAATCAATATTACCAATAATCTTCAATCCTAAGTTTCACAACAATCTCTGAAAAACAGACTTTTATATAACAAATTGTCCTTTCCCTTCTGTTCACCTCCTACTTTTTCTTTTTTAAAAGATAGGGTGCATTGATCATGTGCCAGAAATCCAAGCTTTAAAGCCCCAAAAGGAGGCTCTAGAGATAGAGAATGAAAGAGATGGTGTAGTTTGGACTGGGAATTTTTAGGAAACAACTGGGCCAATGAGTACATTTGATCCAAGAATTCTTTCCTCCCCCTTCCCCTTTTCATCAATAGTCTAACCTCAAAAACCTGGAGCTTAGACTTCTAAGCTCCAGTCTTGCATGCAGCTGATAGTGCTACACGCTGACTGTCTTAAGGAATTAATCCTACTTACAAATTACAAATGCAATAATTATAAGGTTGGCAAATCAACTAATCAGGCATATGAAACAGTCCATATCTCAGCAAAAGAAGGAGTATTCATATGGATGGTTAAAAAGCTCAGAGACAACTAATTCTGAGCTGAAGCTCTCCGTGTCACAAGTATATCAGACATTGATGCACTATAAGACAAGGCCTAGGAATTCTAAAAGAAAGCAGAAAAACACACAGTGATGATTCTCAGCCAGGATGGCCAGGGAAAGACGTTCAAAACAGGGCAATTAGATCAGATTAGACATAACAGGACAGGGAAAAGCAAAATAGACTCGTCTGTGTTCAAATGCCCTGACTTCATTATTCAGAGGCAGAGTTTTGAATATTTATCGCCATTCCTGTAAACAGAGTAAGCCTGCTAATAATGGTGCAAGTCTGCAATCACTACTCCAAGTAAATAAATTAGAAATGTCATTACTATAATCAGATTAACTACTGTCCTCCCACTTCATATTGTGCCTCAGATAGTTATTAAGGCTCTTCTTCCTAACCTTGCCTAATTCATTGTCTAGAAATGAACAGGGAGCTAGGTGATGCTGACTTGTTTTTTAAATAGCAAACTCTAGTATTAAGGAAAAGATGGCTGGAGTTATAGAAAGAATACTGGATTTAGAAGTCATGAATACCTGGATTCAAATTCTGCCTCTAACACTTTCTAAATCTGTGACCAAATCACTTAACTTCTATAATGCTCTAGCTATTGAATTATAAACAGTTTGAACTGAGCTGTTAGAAAGTCTCAGATCCTTGATTTACCAACACATGGTAGTGAAGGGACAGAAGGGATTTACAAATATAACTGGTATGATAAGATCAACTACATTCAAGTTTTGTGATTTATATCAGAAGGATGCTCTTCTTTATACCCTGGATTTTTTGTTCATTTCAAGGACTCATACCATTTATGAGATCAATTGCAACAGCAGGTTAAATGCCATTAGTGCAAAACTACAAACACAGATTAGCCATTATATGGTCCTTTCAGCACTTTCACTTGAATATCTGAAGTACAGTTCATAATTGTATTATTCACTAAGCTGATTCTTTTGCTATAATGCCTACAAATGCTCTTCTAATAGCCAACTATCCTCTCTGGTGAAACAAATATTCACTGCCCATTTTGACAAGACAGCAGGCATCTTTTGTGGACCTAGTACTGAATTTATTTCCTATTATAGTAATATTCATGATTGAATACCATTAATGTAGGCTTGTCCTGGTTCTTAACATTCCACTCTTTAAGACTCATGGGACATATGGTGAATAGGTATTGCGATTACTTGAACATTTTTAGATGTTAAGAAAGTAGTCCTTCATAAACTCAGAAATTTAAAACTCGAAGGACTTCAAGGGGATTCTATTCAAAGCCTTTCATTTTGAAGGTGTATTTAAAAAAATAATACAATGGACTTTTTTGCCTTTTTTATTGCTAACTGCTGCCCCTTCCCCCCCAATTTAAAATAACAATAAAACATCCTTGAAACAAATAATCATAGGAAGTAAAAAAAATCCATGTACTATTTATGTCCAAAAATGTGTCCCCCAAAATGTCCACCTTGAGTCCATCACCTTTCTGTCAGGAGGTAGGCACCAAGCTTCATGAGAGACACTCTAGAGTCATAGTTGGCCATTCAAATCATGGTAGTTCTTTAATCTTTCAAATGCACAAAAAAAAAAAAAAGGAAAAGAAGGAATGGAAGGTGTACAGGGCAGTCAGAGGGATGCAGATGCTTTGAGTAGTAAATATTGCAGGTTGTCATGTGCATAGGACCCTTCAAGACCACATGTTAGGAGTTCTCTAAAGAAGAGAGTATATTCAAGTAAGAGTTGGACATAAAATAAACTGTAAGATTTCGTCTAACTATAAGATTCTATAAATTATCTATGTGTGTGCGCATTAACCTTCCTTTCTCCCCAATGCTCTTCTCAACTTTAACCACAGCATTTCTTTGCAACTGCTTTAGATTTCTGGTCTCTTCATACATATTCTTTTCCTTCACTCTGACTGGGAGAGATGTGACAATAAGTGCAAGGTAGAGTGAACCAAGGTCATTTTTTTACAAGTTGTAATTTTATTTCTTTTGACCCAAAGGACACTTTGAAAATCCAGTACAGAGATTAGAGTCCTTTTAACCTTTTCAACAGGATTGCTAGAGTGAGACTCAGAGCATTTATACAGAGCATTGCGTAAGTAATTTGATGGAAAGAATTCCATCTGGCCAATTCACCACCCATAACAATTTAAACTCTGAAGATAATTTGATTTTTTCTCAATAATTTGTCTGTTTTCACTAAAATAGTGAGATTCTATAACTAGAAGATAAATGGAAGATCATTTATCCAACCTATCTCATTTTTGTTGGATGCTTATAAAACATGGAACAGTCTTCAAAGAATTTATTGAAAATGAATATCAGATAAAAAGCAAGGGAAGAGGTGTGATGAGAACAAGCAGTCTGCAACACATAACACATCCTACCTCTCAAAGTAAAAAATGTGATTGGGGAAATGGGTTTAAAAATAGAGGATGGGTTGGTCATGCGGCAAGGACAAGAGATGATCAACAGTAGGTATACCTAGTGATCCATTTGAGATATCAGGAGAAATGAAGGAATACCTTAACTTAGTGAGTGGACCTTCTGTGGCAAATTTATGGAAGAACATGGTCAAGAGTCACACCAAGTGGACAGGTATAAAAAAAAAGATTTCAATCTGTATTACTGTACAGGACATATAAGTTTATAAGGTCATAGATCTAGATAAGTGTCCTACATTTACTTAACTCTGAGCAAACATTTAACTTTTCAGAGATTCAGTTTCTTCTTCTTCATTATGATATCATAATATCCTCTGCTTTACAAGATTGTTATTAAGCTCTAATGAGATATTTGTAAGGTATTTATAAATCTCACAGCATTTTATAAATATGAATTATTATTTTACCAATGAGAAAACTAAGACTGAAGAAGATTAAATCCTCAAGGCTCCACAATTAATTTAAGACAGAATCAAGACTTCAAACCATTTTCCATTACTGGGAAATACAGTGCTTTTTGAGGATACATAATGAAATTTATACTATGCCAATTTTATTGTGTCTTTCTTCTTCATTAAGTCTGCCAAATATGTAAACACTAAATATGTTACCAATCAACATAGCCAATCTTAATTTTATAAATTCTGAACTCAACACATTCCCAAAAAACTATTTTCATATTTGAAATAAAATTAGTAAAAGGTCCTCATATTTGAAATAAAATTGGAAAAAGTCATTTTCCTCTTTCTTAGGTCTCTTTGTGATATAAGCCTAATAGTGGCATTGGAGGTCAAAGGATATGTATGTACAATTTAGTGACTTTTTTGGACATAGCTCCAAAATGTTTCTGAGAAGGGTAGTACTAAATTACAACTTGACTAACAATACACTAGTATGCACATCTTCCTGCACCCCTTCCAACACCTGTCATTTTTTTTTTTTGGTAATCTTTGCCATTCTGTGAGGTGAAATCACAGAGTTGATTTAATTAATTAAGTTAATTAAATTAATACTCTAGTTATTGGTAATTTTGAACCTCAATATTCATTAGAGGTATTGTTCTGTAATTTTCCTTTTCTGTTTTGTCTCTCCCTGGTTTAGTTATCAAGACTGTGCCATAGAAGGAATTTGGTATAATTCCTTCCTTATCTGTCTTTGTAAGCAGTCTATATAATGTTGGTATAGTTTTTTGACTGTTTGATAGATTTAAATATAAATCTATCTGCTCCTGAGATTTTTTTTCCTTTTGGAAGTTCATTTAGGATTTGTTTAATTTCTTTTCCTGTAAGTAGGTTATTTAAATTTTCTATTTCTTGTTCTGTTATCTGAGTATTTTATATTTTTGTAACTATTCTATGCTCTTTTATAATGGAACAAACATTATGTTGTAGAAAATGTTTTCAGAGTGAATGCCAAAAATCTGAAATAAAATTTACTCTAAGGAATTCTTGTGTTTCTCAAAAAGAAACCAGTTCCCTTCCCTTTTTCTTTCACAGTCAAGTCAATCAACTTTGATGACTCTTTTCTTTTAGAAGAAGGAAGCAGCAGTATCCCCTATTTCGTTTGGATGCACTCTTCATATCACAGAACGCAAATGGATTTCTTTCATATATCCTAACAAGATCCTTCTTATTCAAGTGGATTCTTGTCACTGCCAGCAGAAGCTTTTCAGGAAAAAATATGTCCACTGGCAAGATATTCTAATATACCTGTGATTTATAATAAATAGCCTTTTCTTATCCTAAGCAGAAGACTCACACATTCCTGGAAGCTACAAGTCTCCCATCTTCCCTTGGGTGACTTGTCAACATCTAGTAGACTATAAAACCAGGTCCTGTCAATCATACTCACTGACCTTAGTAATCAAAGTCAATCATTTAACCTGAACCAGAATTTTAACAAATCAATATTAGTAATGCCTTACTTTTAGACTGAATTAAATAATGTCAGAACCACACATAGACAATATATTCAAAGATAAATTAGATAAACAAAAAATAATAATTAATAATAATTTATATTCTAGATAGAGTACCTAGCATGGAATCAAGAAGACTTCGAATTCAAATTCAAAGCTTCAGACACCTCCTAACTGTGTGATCCTGAACAAATCACTTAATCTCTGTTTGTCTCAGTTAGCTTTATCTGTAAAATGGGGATAATAATAATAGCACTTAGTTCCCAGCTTTATTGTGAGGATGAAATAAGATAATAATTATAAAGTACTTAGCACAGTTCCTGGCATCATATAAATGTTACTTGTTGTTGTTGTTTATATAAAGCAGCACCTTGAGGTATGAAATGAATAGAGTTCCCATTTTATAGATGAGGCAATTGAAGTTCTGAGTTGTTAAATAATTTCCCTATGTACATTCAATTTAAGCCAAGAAAAAAAATCATTTCATGCTTTCTTATGAGACTTATGCTAAATGCATTTGCTATCCTTAACTATAGTAAAATATTCATTCATATCAACATTTTAGTGGTAGGAAAGAACTGGAAACAAATTAGTTGCATATTGATTGGGGAATGGTCAAACTGTGGTATGAAATTAGATATTATAGCACCATAAGTGTAAAGAACACTGGCACAAGAATCAGAGGGCTTGGATTCAAATCTTGACCCTGTTGCTTGGTAAATGTGTAACCTTGTACTAAATAATCTAACGTTACTAGGCCTCAATTTCAGTTAACCTCCAAAGCCTTATCTAGCTCTAAATTTTTTACATTTTTGTCCTTTGCTGAAATATAAAAAAATTAAGAAAAAATGGGAAGACATCTGAAGTGGAGAATGAAATAAGAACTGGAAAAACAATACAGAAAAAGAATCTATTGCCTCTAGTGGGATCTGTGGAGAGAAATTCTTGCTAACTGGCTGGTTACTCCTCATTTCCCCCTTACTCCTGGAACTGAACAATTCCTCCAATCTGCTCGCTGGAATCAGCATTTTTTTCCATTTCTACTCTTCCATGTCCCTTCTTGCATTTAAGTAATGTCTGGCTCAATTTCCCTAGTTCCAACAGCAACCCAATTAACTAGAGATCAGAAAGATAAGCCAACTTTTTGCCAGAGGCAACATCCCAGATCAGTGAAGTCTTTTCCTCTCTAGACTAAAAGGACTTAAAAATATAGTCCTTTAAAAAAAATATTGGTTATTAATCAAATTATCAAGCTTGAGCCCCTGGGTTAGAGAACGTTCTTCCAACCACTGACCAAAAATGAAATTCTCTCCTTTATATAGTAGAAAGAAATCTTCCCAAACAAATGCATCCTGTGGAGCCAATCACCATAAAGTATCATATGGCTACTCTCTGCCCAGGATCAAACACACAAACACACACACACACACACACACACACACACAATTTATGTGTCTGGAATGATCATGAATGTCTTTTGTGAAGAGAAATAAAATAAACATAACAAGCCTCTAGTCATGTTAAATAGTCTTATTGTGAAGCTATTCAGTAGTTCCATGGAGACACTGATCTACCTTACCCAGTAGTATCTATGCTGTTAATCTTTGCTAACCTGTTTTGCCTGCAGAACTCTATCTCCAAAGAATACTACATTTGTAAATTGTACAATTGTAAATGAAAAGAATGATAAATATAAAAAACTGACTACAAAATTAGAATTATGAAGTTTTGACTAGAAAAGAGATGAGAAAAATGTACATGTCTTGTTTCATTGCAGAGGTGAGGGGCATATAGTTATGGGATATCATATATGCTCTCAGATGTGTTTCACAGGAGTAGTTTTTCTGAACTTTTTTCCCCTTTCCATATATGATCCAAGGAAAAATTTGCTGGGAATATGAGAGACAAAGACATATTTAGAAATAAATATGATGTAAAAACTAAATCAAAAAGAGTTTTTAAGAAAAATAGCAAAGAACAAATAAAGAAAACTGAGAGGTAGTAGATGAATGGCCCTTATATTCCACTTGTTCCCATACACTGTTAAAACATCTAGAGGAATTCCATTTGGGATGGTCCATTCCTTAGGAAACAGTTTACAGGACTTCATAAATAAAAGTCATTTAGGGTATAAAGGCATGGATTGCTTTCAATTTACACCATTGGAAGGTGTACTTGGTATTGATTGATGACAGAAATATTAAAATCAGATCGAGTGCAGTTTTCATTTACCTGAGATACAATGTTCCATGATTACATCATAGACAGTCACTGGAAGTAGAGTAGAAATGTCACACTTCAATAGAAGTGTTTAAAATGTCACACTTCAGTAGAAAAGTAGACTATGTATCCTGTAGGCATATATCTTTTATCATGATGTTTCAGGCTGTGACTTCACAAAACAAAACAAAGTGGGAACTCTATCCTCAGGTCTGAGGCAACCTGATTAGGAACCCTGTGTTGAACAAATTGCGAATTTCATTATCCAGTTTCCATTCTTCAGTGGAATGTAACCCAGATAAAATCTACAACCACACATAGATTGGCTACAATTTAATGCTACTAAACCATTTTAAAAACACTGAGTTTGTTTACTAAAGAACTTGACCACAGTTAAAGACTTATTTTAGAGACTGGTCCACTCAAAAATTTAAGTGGTTGTCTTTAAGCAAGGTCAAGGAAATTTCTCAAGGCAGCCAATCCTGAAGAAAATCGTCTCTAAGGGAGAGAAGATTTTTCCAATCATGCACCCACAAGCTGGACAATAAAGAAGTTGCTGGAGTGTCAGAGTGGGCACATTCCACCTTGGCAAAACCTTTATATCTTGCTAAGCAATACAGGCTCTGAATGGAAGAGAACTCTTCTGTAATTGCTCAGTAAGTGCTCAAGTTCAGAGCATAGAATCATACAAATCAGAGGTGGAAGGGATTTTAGAGATCATCTTATGTAATGACTTCGTTTTACAGATAAATCAACTGTGGCCCTGAGAACTTAAATGATTTTCCTAAAGTCATAGAGGTAACAGAAGCCAAGTCAAGAGCCCTTTACTCCAAATCCAAAGTTTGTTCTTCTGCTTTATGCAAATAAGAGCCCTTTTCAGAATTCTGACTGACTTTAAGCTTCAAAGCAAAATATATCTAAAACTCAGGATTTATTCAATTCATTTATTAAGTGTCCACTCGATGCAAGACAATGTACTGGCTGCTGGACATATAGAGATAAAAACCAACCAACATATGAAAGAACTGTCCTTGCCATCAAAGTGCTAACATTCTACTTGGAGTAAAACATCTAAATAGATGAATAAATAAAAGATCATTTAAAAGAGAGAGGCACTAACAACATGCCTGTACATACATACAAATTGACACCAATATAATTATATACATATCATACACATATGCCCATATAGACATCAACAGATTCAGAAAATAGTTATTATAACCATACATGTGTAAACACATATAAATAGATAACTATTATGTATAAAATCCTGTCTTAAAAAGTCAAAGATGAAATAATCTCTACCCTCAAAAGTTTGCATTATCCTAGTTAATACATAAACAAATAATCATATGACTTCTTGTGTTTCCAAAACTTGGTTGTAAGACACAATTCTGCCATTTACCTTTAAGTCAGACTTCTAACCCATTTTGTAGTCTCACATTCCTAATTTGTGCAATAATAGTATTAGACTAAATGATGTCTGAAAATCCCTTCCAGGTCCAAATTCCATGACCTATCCTATCAAAAATCAGAAAATAAATACACATTGATCAGATGAGTCATGTTAAAGGATGTCTATTCTTTAAATACTTTCCCACTATAGTCTAAGAAATCTCCCAGTGATATTAATTTCATTTATATAGGAAGAGGAATAAGAAGTACTTTTCTTTGTAACCTAAAATTAGGTCCAACTGAGCCTTGCATCAATATATCCAATAATATTTTGTTCAATTTTTCCTTTTTGCCTTTTAAATGTGTTATCCCAAGGCTTAGATTTTAAAACTATATTAGTTACATTTTTTTCCTGAAGTCATGCCTGTCAAGGACAAGCTTTCATGAAAGAATATGAAAATTTGAAGTCTCAGTTGAAGAATAGAAAAGCAAGAAAAACTTAAAAGTCATTTTTAAGTTGTCTTAAAAGACAATTTTTAAAAGTGAGGCTGGAGGGCAGCTAGGTAGATCAGTGGATAGAGTATCAGCCCTGAAGTCAGGAAGACCTCAGTTCAAATTTGACCTCAGATACTTAATACTTCCCAGTTGTGTGACCCTGAGCAAGTCATTTAACCCCAATTGCCTCAGCAAAAAAAGAAAAAATAAATAAGGCTGAACTGTTACTATCAAGACTAGTCCCATTTAAAAAAATAATAATAATAATAATAATAATAATATTGCTCATTTTGCCTAGAGTTGGCAGAAAGAATTTTGTGTTTGGTTCAATCTTTTGTCAAAGAAAAATTAAGTTGGGAAGGAACTTACACTGCCCCACCCACCATTTCTTTGTTTTGTTTTGTTTTTAGTTTGTTGAATTTCTAGAAAATGGCTGGTAATAATGATTGAATTTAGATTAAGAATGGATCTAAGGAGGGCATCTTGGTGTGAGAGAGAAGCCACCAAGGCAGGAGAGGAGAAGATAATGAATTGGGGATTCTGAAAAAGCAGGACTGTTTGAGCTGCAAAAAAACAATGTCATCAATACTTCCAGTGCTTGATGGGGGAGGAGCCAGGAAAGGGGGGAGGTGAAATGCCCAAAGTTCTTTTTTTCAGAGGCCTGCCATTCCCTGAAAGGGACACTTTAAGGATGGCTGTCAAGAAAAATCCTAAGAAGCTAGTAAATCACAAAATAAAACTGTCATTCATCCTAACCGGATAAAATGTAGGGCCGAAAAAGTACAGCATCAATGAACTGTCATTGTATATCAGCCTGATAACATCCTTCGAGCTTCCTTCTCACTATAACCAGCTCTGTTGCTCTACATGTTGTGTGGTGTGTGTGTGTGTGGGGGGGGGGGGGGGGTGTGGGTGTGGGTGTGGGTGTGTGATTGTCTCTTTCTGTCTCTATGTCTATCTCTGTCTCTGTGTCTCTCAGCTCTTGCTATGTCTCTCTTCCTCCTCCTCCTCCTTCTCTTCCTGCTCCTTCTTCTTCTACTACTATTAATACTACTATATCTTCTTCTTCTTCTCTTTGTCTCTGTGTCTCTGTCTCTCTTTCTTTCAGACGATTTCTCTCCTTTCATCCATCCCTTTCCTTTTTCAATTTTCACTTGTAATTATTGAAGAAAATCATGCAAACATTTTATAATTATCTGAGAAAGCTTTTTCTTTGTCTTGAACTTAGAATTTCTTACTACTCCAGAAATCATTCGATTACATGTTTGAAATAAGCTTAACAAGAAGTACTGAGAAGAGTTAGATGGGCAAGAGAAGAAAGATTTTTATTCTGATTAGTGTATGGAAGCGAAATAGTTGTGTCAGAACAGGGCACCAGAGACTAACATCTCTGCATCAGAAACCAGGCTTCCTGCAGGACTGAAAATAAATTTAACATCTACAATCATCTATTTTTCTGGTTTGGTTTGGTTTGGTTTTCCCTTTAGGCCTTAATAAAGTCATTAATTTTCATCCAAAGCAAACAATTCCCCATCCCTCACAATGATGTCCCAAACATCAACTTCCTGTTGTTTAGATTTGAATGCATTGGCCTGAACCATGAGATTTTCAATAGACTCAGATCAATATCTGGTTTTCTTCATGAAATGGATATTGGGAAAAGAATCAAATTTTTGTGATTTTTTTTTCTAATGTTAAGCAGGATCTCTAGAGTCAAGGTGACCTCCCCATAATGTAACATTGGCAGAATAAAAAAGAAGGAAGGGAAATTACAATGAATCTGCTGTTGCTGACTCATTTTTCAATTAATAAGTATTATTATTATTACTATTCTTAATATTACTTTACTACACACACTACACATCAGTGGAGATTTTCCTGAAATGATCCTTGAAGGCACATTCTTCCAGGGGCCCCTCCAAACCACTTCCACCTTTCACTTAGTGATTTTCACTTAAATGGCACAAACAAAAAGTCAGTTACTCCTGAAGAGAAAGTTCATCAGAATTTGAGAACAAAAAGCTTTCATATTTGTTCTTTCACATCAGGGATTACTACTATTGAGAGTGTTTTCTATTATCAGGTTGTCACTTTCTCTGCTGCTTAATCTCTCTCTTTCTACTACTGCTCAATGGCTTCCTCTTACGTTCTTTCCCACTGCAAAAAGTAGGCCTTCCCCCTTCTTCCCTCCCTCCCTCCCTCTCTCTCTCTCTCTTTCCCTTTCTAAAAAAAAAAAAAAAAAAAAAAACCCTTACAAAGTTAAAAGGGCCAGCTCAATCTGACCACCTGGACATCCCAATGGTGCTTTCTCTCCCAGGGCAGGCCTGGCTCCCCGCCAGTGGCCAGCTGTGACATTGTATGCATCCATCTTAGTTAATTCCATGCACTTGGGATTGTCCTGGTTCTGTTTACAACCACCTCCTGCCCCTCCTGTGTCCAATTCCAATTGTCCTCAACTTTCCTTGTTTAATACTGTTTTGCAAATTATTAAGCACTGGAAGTCCATTAATCACAGTTCATGTCCCGTGTAAGCCCACACAAGGAAGGCAAAGAAGGGTAAAGGGAAGGCACGCTCATATCCCTGAATGGGCTTGGACGGTGGTCCATTCAGATCCCTAACGAGATCATTACTGCTAACTAAATACAAACCTGACCTCGTGACCCTCTGGGAAATTATGTGGGCCCAGTGCAAGACATTAATATGTATCCCAACCCCCCACTCCCTTGATAGGCAGAAAACTAAACCTGCGATCAAAAGGCTTCTAATCACGTCTCTGATTGTAGCAAACCAAGCCTGACATGGAGTTCTCTGGGACCTCAATGGCTCCATCAGTACCACCTCCCATGGGCTGCACCCTTTACCCAGGCTCCCCTACAGCCAGGGAATTGCAAAGCCCCCCCTTTCAGCTTATTTAACACACTGTGTCTACTTTCTGGGACCACCTGGTAGGCTAATTTTAACATGACACCAGTTCAGCACTCCCACTTAGTCCTTAATTCTCCCACACAGTCTACAAACTGGAATTCCTCTTAATCCACCAGCCCTCTGAAACACTGGCCCGAGCCTAAAGGTCGGGGCTCGTTTTTTGATTCAAAAGCTTGTGACACCTGTGAATGACGGCCTTGGCCCCCTCAAAGAATCGTCTTTTGGGCACAAGTTGAGTGAGGGCCTTTTCATGTTTTATTGCTGGCTCACAGGAATCATGGGAACTGTACCTCAACCCAAAAGAGCAGATCTCCTTTTCCAAAAAAGAACTACTTTTTTGGAAGTACTACTGACTACTTGGACTTGACATCCACCAGTATGAGTGCACGAATGTAAAATGAACCAACACTAGGTAGGGAAAATGGGAATGATTTTCAAATCACACTTTTTTTTCCTTATCACTTCCCCTCCCCTTTCAAAAGTAAACAGGAAAAAGAAAAAAAAAATGCATTAGCAAACTAAAATGTAAACTCATTCATTTTCTCCTTTGCATAACTATTCCTAATCTAAGAAACTACTTCAGTGTGTGTAATCATTACATCTGCTCTTTTGCTTTCCTTTTTTGCATCTGTGTGTATGTGCAAGAAACACCATACCATACCTATGAAAACTATTGCTACAGGAACTTAGATTTTTCGGGGAAAATCTTCATTCTTTGAGTATCATATATTTGAATCACATCACCACTATCAATCAAGAAGTCAGAATTTTTAATGTTGCATTTAAATCCTTGTCAAGTTTTAACAGTAGTAACCCAAGGAAATCCTACAAGGTATAAAAAATGGAAGTGAGAAACAGCAGATAGAAAAACATAAAAATACAGGTTGTTTAAGGGTTCATTTCCACATAGAGTTCTCTAAACATACCATTTTCAATTTCTGTCAATTTACAAAAACTTTTCTCCCACTGGAAACATTGTGAATATCATAAATCAGATTCCACTTAGGGACAGATATATTATAAAAATGTCTTTGAATATATATATATGATTGTATAGATTGAATGGTTTCCCTTTATTGAACCCTCTCTATGGCCATCACCACCATCATTACAAAGAAGGCCAGCCCAGGTTTACAAGTCCTATGAACACTGCTTGAATTAATGTTGGGCTTTTCACAAAGAGACCATCAGAATCAATCTGTTCATCTCTCATTGAACACAATCCTGATAGTTTAGATTAAGGAAGGGACAGGAAATAATGATACAAAAAACCAGGAAGACAGAGAGCCCTTTCCCCAAAAAACCATTAGTATCCTTATCAACACCTCCCACTTCAAAAAAAAAAAAAAAAAAGTTTGTTGTTTTCTTTTAGTCCCTTTGCACCTTACTTGCTTCAGTTGCCTCCAAAACACACCAAACACTAAATTTATCCGCTTTTTAGATGATGACTTGACTTTGACAATTGCCAAATTAACAGTATTTAGCCCTGGTCTCCTTGGTAACAGATCCAACTAGCCTGCCATTCCCTGGTTACTGGAAGGAAATCTCTTGAGTATTCCACACAGTACTTATCTATCTGTTTGGTCTCACCTCACTCTCACCTTTACTTTAAGCGCAGAATGCAGCACCATCCACTACAACTAAGGATGAGGCTGAGAGTCTGATTAAAATTATCCCTGTTTGCACTGACCTCCTTTCTCTGCAGGTGAGAGTGTCCCCATTCACAAGCTAAATGAAGCAAAAATGATGGAGTGTTTGTTTTCCCTGACTTTTCCTCAGCCTGCCAGTAAATTTACAGGCGCGAATATGAAGTGTTAATTTAATGTTCCCTCTGAGCATCTCATTGTCAACAAAGGCTTCAAACTAGAAGAGAGGAAAAGGTTAGCTCATGCAGAAAATGACCCTTCTGGTTTGATTGTCTTCTGGACCAGACTAGCAGCCAGCAAAAAGAGCTGAGGGCTTTGACTTCCTGCTTAATGCATTTGGTGGCAGTTAATGGAACCTCTCTACCTTATCTCAAAGAAAGAGTCTCCTATAATGCTCACTTAGTTATCTTCGCAGCAATCTACACAAACCCCAAAGAGAAATGGGACTCTGTTTTCACTCTGATGACTAATATGACAGAACTAAAACTTAAACCCTTCATTATCCCAAACTTAAACAAAAGGGTCTCGCTCTCCATTGAGCATTCATGACAGCATGAACCATGAAATTACTTTCTTCACCTGGTACTATACAACTTCCAAGGTCTTCACTGTCAAGATACACAAGAAAATTCTCTTAGCTTACTGAAGTTATATCGATGAGAAAGAAAAAAAGTGAAATAATTGAGGTTTTTATAAACAAAAGAGTATTTATGTGAGAATGGGAGTGGGAAATGGGAAAGGGAGTGGTAAGAAAGCATCAAACCTTCTTGCAAAGAGGGCATTTTAAAAACTCATCTGAGTTCCTTTGCCTCATGATTTCAAAGTAAACAGCTGGTTTGGGACAGAAAGGAGAAAAAAATGCAAAAAGATAAAAAAAAAAGTTTTACATTAAACCTTTTCCAGGATTTTATTTCGGGTTGTTGTTTTCTCTCTTGTTAGAATTTTCAAAAAGTAAAAATACAATTTATTTTGCTGTATATGTGTGCATGTTTTAACAAAGCCATTCAAATGATTTCTTTATGCTGTCATTTCTATTTGGAAGATAAAAAAGTGAAAATCAATCAACAAATATCTATTAAGGACTTACTATGTGCTAGGCCCTAGGCCTCTCCCTGGGAAGGAAAACCAAAAATAAAAAAAGTCAATATTATGGCTTCTAGCTTTTTTGGATCTGCCCTGCTTGTCTTTCAAAAATAATTTTATAGGTTTTTAACTCAAACTGGTGAGCTAATTTTTTCCTAAGTATTATTTTGTTTTAATAATAATAATAACTGGGAGGTGAGAGGTTAAGAAGGAATAGGGAACAAGCATTAAACATCTGCTTTATGCCAGGTGTTAGGCTAAGATTTTTATAAAGACTTCATTTGATCCTCACAAGAATCCTATGAGATAGATACTATTGTTCCCCCATTTTACAGCTGAGGAAGCAGAGACAGCCAGAGATTAAGCAGTTTGCCAAGCCAGGATCTTACAGGCAGTGGCTTAGAGGTGAACTCAGGTCTTCCTGATTCTAAACCCAGCACTCGTAACTCTAATACTTATAATAGCACTCTATATATATTGATACATTTGAACAACACAACAACCTTCTGAGGTAAATAAATACTCCAGGTACTCCTATAGTCATTATATAGATTATAGAAATCAAAATTTAGTTGTTTGTTCCTGATGACCATTATTTAGTATCTATAATAGAATTTGACTCGTCTTCTTAGCATTCTATCCATTTTGTTGTACTACCCCCCCAAAAAAAATCTAACCAACTAAAAATCCACTTGTGACCTTTTACTCTTTATTTATTATCCTTATAACTGAGTTCACTTGAAACTGTTCCAACACCAAACATCCAGTCTTCAAGAGCTCTGGAGGAGGCTTTCAAAAATTCACTCTACCAAGTTTTGTCTGCTAAGCTACAGTGCTCTTTTCACACAAAAGTACCTATCACCCAGGCTAAAGTGGTCTTGTAGGGAAATAAATCACTATTAGCAATAATAGGTTTGAGAGAACAGGAAGAATGTGAAGAGGAGAGAACAATAACAACCATAGATATCTGCATAGGGATTTCAAGTTTGCAAAGCTTTGGGGAAGCATTATCTCATTTGAGCCTCCTGGCTACCCTGTGAGGTGGGTATTAAAGATGTTATTATCTTCATTTCTTAGGTGAGGAAATCAAGAATTTAAAGAAGTGACCATGGCCAGGGTCACAACATAGACAATTATGTGTAGAGGGCAACATTTGAAGCCCGTTCTTCCAATCCCCTTCATTTTATGAAGAAATTAAGTCTCTGAGATGCTCTTGAAAGGCTAGAATATTGTTTTTAGTCATTTTCAGTCATGTCTGACTCTTCTCAACCTTTTTTGAAGTTTTCTTGGCAGATTCACTGGAATAATTTGCCATTTCCTTCTCCAGCTCATTTTATAATCAAGGAAACTGAGGCAAGCAGAGTTAAGTAACATATTCAGAATCACAAAGAAAGCAAATATCTAAGGTCACATTTGAATTCTGTTCTTCCTGACTCCAGGCTCAGCACTCTAACCACTGTTCCACCTAGCTGTCCATGATAGAATACTAAGCACTATATAATAAAACCCATGAAATAATGATGGAATTCATTGGGGAGAAGTGATTACATTAAGGCACTGACCCCGGAGTTCAAATTTGACCTCAGACATTTTAATACTTACTAGCTGTGTGACCCTGGGCATGTCACTTAATTCAACTGCTTCAGGGGGAAAAAAAAAACAAAGAAAAAACATTTTTAGGTTCATCAAGTGGAAGAAGAATTATTCTTATTCTGCTTGGCTACAGAGGACAGGAAAATAGAGAAAAACAAAGATTTAATATAAAGCTTAATAGAAAGAAAAAGTCTCCTATCAATTATCCCCAGGATTGTCCTTAAACTTTGGATCATAACATCTACAGCTGGAAAAGACCTTAGAAAATGAGGCTATTTGTTCGAATTTATAGATGACAATCAGAAGATCAGGGAATTGAAGTGACTGGTTTTTATTTTTTAGTGATTTGTTTATTTTTTGGTAATGCTAGTGCTTAATAAATGCTTGTTGATGGACTGATTGATACAGCACTTTATTACTTATAAAGTCCTTTGTATAGATTCTCTTTTATATAAGGTATTAGGAAAAGGAAAGAAACATGAGTGCTTGGGCTCAAGACTAGAAAGAAGCTGGACTGAATCTTAAATAAGTTAGAATATGAATGGTTAAGAATTTTCATTAAAAAGCACTTGAAATATGAATCTTGCAGTTTTCCCCATTCATCAAAACTACTCATCATTAGATCCATGATTTTAGGATAACAGAGCTGCACAAAAACTTAGAGATATTCTCATTTAAATCTTTCATTCTACCGATAAGGAAACTGAGGCTCAGAGAGGATGTCACTTGTCCAAGATGATTATAACAGAGCAGAATTCAAATTTAAATCTCACATTAATTACTCTTGTCTACATAGTACATGCTTTAACTGAACAGAATTCTCTGTCCCTCAAACTCATTCTGTCCCTTTATCACCTGAGTGTTTTTGCTCAAAGGTTCTCAATAGTTTTAAGTGCTCTCCTTACTTCTTTTTACCTATTGAATCACTACCTATCTCAGCCCAAATGTCATCTCTGCTTTCCCCTTTGTTCCCATCTCAGTCTCACAATAGTTGACTTCCCTCTCAAATCTCAACACATTTTCTTTTCTAGTTCTCTAATGAATGAACTGGGCAGCTAAGTAGCAGAGTGGATAGAATGCTGAGCCTGAGTCAAGAAGACTCTTCTTCCTGAGTTCAAAATTAGCCTCAGACACTTGCTAGCTATGTGGTCCTAAGTCACTTAAAACTGTTTGTCTCAGCTTCCTCCTCTGTAAAATAAGCTGGAAATGGCAAAAAAAAAAAAAAAAAAAAAAGATCCTAAAAATCTTTGTCAAGAAAACCCAAAATGGGATCCTGAAATCAGACATGACTGAACAGCAAAATAAATATAATATATAATACATAATATTATTGATGTCCTAAACAAAGTAATAAATTTAGTATTATATTATTTCCTGACTCCAAGTTCACATTCCTTTTACATTACTCTTTTCCACCGTACTGGAAAAATCTATTCAATTTTAGAGTTAGAGACTAGGTTCTTTTGTTATATTTTAGGAAGGTAAAAGTTTCATTGGGTTTTTTAGGGGGGGGAGGTGTATCTATCTTTTATTTTTAAAAAGTACTTGGTTGTTGTCCTTCCTTCTCAAAGAGGACCAAAATAATATTAGTATGGAGTCAAAGTACAGTGTTTCCAATATCTCCAGGCCAATAAGCACTTGATAATTGCTAGGAAACATTGTCTAGAGTCTGTGTCGATTGAACTTTAGATGATGCTTGTTTCCACATGTTGCTTTATTTAATAAGTATAAAGATTAGTAAGATGCTAACTTCTGATTTGCTTATTCTTAATACCTATAAGAGAGTAGCTATATATTGAGAGAACGGGAAGAATGTGAAGAGGAAAGAACAATAACAACAACGGAGGCTCAGAGAGGCTCAGACCTTTGTTGGTAAGGTGAAGTCATTGCTTTTTAGTATCCTGTCCAGACAGATAGTTCATATTCTGTCCAGATAGTAGTATTCTGTCCAGACTTGCCAGAATCTTTTAATTTCATGGTCGCAGTCACCATCTATAGCAATCTTCGAGACCAAGACTATAAAATCTGACATTGCTTCCATGTCTTTTCTCTCTACTTGCCAAGAAGTGATGGGACCACTCACCAAGATCTTATTTTCTTTTTCTATGAAGCCTTCTTTACACTCTCCTTTTTGACCATTAAAGAAAATTCTTAATTCTTCTTAATTTTTTGCCCTCAGATTGGTATTATTTGCATCTGAGATTGTTGTTGTTTCTCCTGGCAACCTTAAATCTAATTTTGGATTCATCCAGCCTGGCGTTTCACAAATTGTACTCTTCATAACAGTAAAGTGACAATATATGGACTTGTCATATTCCTTTTCCAATCTTAAATAAGTCAGTTGTTCCATGTTTAGTTTTAACTCTTGCTTCGTGACCACATAAAGATTTCTCAGGAGACAGGTAAGATGATCTGGTACTTCCATATTTTTAAGGAATTTGCCACATTTTCTTGTGATCCACACAATCAAATGCTTGAGTGAAATCTAAGCAGCAGAAACAGATGTTTTTCTGGAACTCCCTTGTTTTTCTCCATGATTCAGCAAATGTTGGTAATTTGGCCTAGTTCCTCAGGCTCTTCAAAAATCAGTCTTCTCTTCTAGTAATTCTCAGTTCACATATTGTTGAAACCTAGCTTGCACAAGCTTAAGCATTAGTATAAGGTTATGATGAGAATAGTTGTTCAATAACTTGAACATTCTTGGGTATTATCCTTCTTTAGAATTTGGTTATAAAATTGATCTTTTCCAATCCATTGGCCACTGTTGAGTTTTCTAAATTTGTCGATTATTGAGTGCAATACTTTAACAGCATCATCTTTTAGGATTTCAAATAGCTCAGCTAGAATTCTATCACCTCCATTAGCTTTATTGTTAGCAATTCTTCCTAAGACTTATTTGACTTCATTCTCCGGGATATCTGGCTTTAGATAAGTACTTCTATGGTTATTGGTGATGCTAAAATCTTTCTAATATAGTATAGGAGAAATATGTTATATTTCTCATATATTCTGAGCATGACACTTTGTTGTTGTTGTTGTTCATTCCATTATGTCTGACCATTTGTGAATCCAAGGACCATAGCATATCAGGCCCTTCTATTGTATATTCTGGCCAACTTTTCTTAATCTCTTCTACTTCTGTTAAATCCCAATGATTTTTGTCTTCTATCAAGAACATTTCTGAGTGAAAGATTCCTTTGTTATCTCTAATATTCTTGAAGAGATCTTGTCTTTCCTATTGCATTATTTTCTTCTGTTTCTTTTCTTTGCTCGATTAAAAAGAAAACTTTCTCCTTCTGAGAATTCTGCATTTAGTTGAGAATATCTTTCCTCCTTTCCTTTTCATTTTCCTTCTTTCTTAAGCTATTTGTAAAATTTCATCAGACAACCATTTTGCCTTCTTGCATTTTTTTTCCTTTGGAACATTTTTGTTGCTGCCTCCTGTACAACATTGTGAATCTCTGTCCATAATTTTTTGGGCGTTCTATCTATCAGATTTAATCCCTTAAATCTATTTATCACCTCTACTTCATATTCATAACAGATGTTATTTAGATCATGTCTATATGATTTGATGGTTTTCCTTTTCAGTCTATATCAGAATTTTGCAATAAGAAACTCATGCAAGGCCTGGAGAGACTTAACATGAACTGATGCTGAGAGAAATGAGCAGGACCAAGAGATCATTATATACTTCAACAACAATACGATATGATGATCAATTTTGATGGATGTGGCCATCTTCAACAAGATGAACTAAATCAGTTCCAATTGAGCAGTAATGAACTAAACCAGCTACACCCAGCGAAAGAACTCTGAGAAATGAGTGTGAACCACTACATAGAATTCCCAATCCCTCTATTTTTGTCCACATGCATTTTTTATTTCCTTCATAGGCTAATTGTACACTATCTCAAAGTCCTATTCTTTTTGTACAGCAAAACAACTGTTTGGACAAGTATACATATATTATACTTTAAAAAAAAAATAAAGAAACTCATGTTCTGAGCCACAGTTTTAACTGATTGCATAGAGCTTCTTCATCTTTGGTTACAAAGATGTTCATGTGTAGAGTAATGCATTGTTGAAAAAGAGTTTTTCCTACGACCAGCAAGTTGTCTTAAAAACTCTACTAGTTTCTTCTCCTGCTCCATTTTGTACTCCAAAGTCAAAATTGCCAAAATTTCAATTATCTTTTGATTTTCTACTATAGTATTCTAAGTCCCTATGATGGATATGACATCTTTTTGGTGTTATTTCTAGAAGATATTATAGATCTTCATGGATCTGATGAACTTTGGTCTCTTCAACATCAATGGTTGGAGCATGGACTTATATTATTTTGAGATTGAATGTTTTGCTTTGGATTTGAATAGATATCATTTAATCATTTTTAGATCCTATTGCAAGAATGTTTCTCACCCTTTTATTGACTATGAGGAGTATTCAATTTCTTCTAAGGGATTCTTGTCCACAGTAGTATATGTACTTATCAGCTGAGTCACTCAAGAAGAACATTAATAACTTAAGCACATAAAAAAGGGCAATCAGACTGATGAATGGCCTTGAGTTCAGGCCATACAAGAATGTGTTAAAAGAACTAAGGATGTTGAGCCTAAAGAAGAGAAAGCTTGGGAGGAGAGGACACGATTGCTTTCTTCAAGTACTTGCAAAGTTGTCAGAGGGATGAGGCTTGTTATATCTCATATTAGAGAGCAGAAATAAAAATGGGTAGAAGTTGCAAAGGGGAAATTTAGGTTTGATAGAAAATTTTCCTTATAGAACCATCTAAAAGTGGAATGGACAACCTTGTGAGACAATGAAATCGCCTCACTGGATGTCTTCAGGTAAGAAATGGAAAAGTACATGTTGAGTGCAGAATAGTGAGCATTCTTTGGGGAGTATGGTTTGCCTTAGATTGGCTTGGAGGAACGTTCCAGTTATATTCTCAAAGACCTGGCATGTTTTTCCCAAAGAGAACATACTATTGAGTGGAAGAACTTTGTTTGATAGGATCACTCATTAGAAATTTAACATTCAAACAGTGTAAGCTAAACCACACTTTAAAAATACTATGCTAGAGATGACTAACATTAAACACAAAAACACTTTCCATCTTTGACATTCATTTGCCAGTCACATTGTCAGTTAAAAGTAGTCATTTTGAAAGCAGTAATTCATTCTCTCTGCTCCTTCCTTAACACAATTTTCAGCCTGCAATTTAGATGATAGGAAAATTACCACTTCGGTACACTATATTATGTGATATAAATGTTATTGCAATTAAGCCTGCTAGGAAATACACACCCACACATAGAAAAGCCCAAATAGTCCATGTTTCCTTCTTAGTAAACATCCTCTAAAAGACCAAAGGTGTTGGTAATACAATAAAGTTCTCAACTGCAAGAACTAAAACCTACCACAATTTAAAACTAATAGAGTTTTCTGTTGGCTAAGAATGGCAATCGTAGTCTCTCTTTTTAATTTATATTTATTTTATTTAAAAAACAGAATAAGAAAAAAGAAAAACAGAAAAGGAATACAAAACAAAATAAAACAAAACAAAACATGACCTTGTGCCCAGTAGAACATCAGGGAAGATTCAAAATATGAGATTGTAGTCTCATTCCAATACAGGATAAACAAGATGAATAGAGAGTCTCTTCTCCTTTATTCCATGATCTTCTAGGAACTGATCACAAATAGGTCAAAGTAAAAAGCAAGGATAGTTTATTTGTTTTGTTTCTCATATTTCTTCTTTATTAATAAATGGTCCTAAAGTATATTCATTTGGAACAATTTTCCTTTTCTTAGTCTGTCAGAATAAAAAGTTCTTGAGGGTGGAAAATATGCTATTTTTTGTTTTCTCTTTGTAGCCCTACCTCATTGTGCCTTGGGATATGATTATAAAACAAACATACACGTACACATATGCATGTATATGTATATGTATGTGTGTATCATTAGAGAAAAATTGAGGGAGAGGAATATGTATATATACATATTTTGTACTCCCTGTAAATCACACACACACCATATGCTATACATGCATGTATATATACACATATGTATATACACATGACACACATCCATGCTATGCATGCATATATATATATATTTATGTAGGTTTGCATATCTATACAACATGCCACATACTATAAACCATGTGTGTGTATATATATAGCATGTATATATATTATATAATTATGTATATACACATACATATATTATGTGTGTATGTGGGGAGGAGAGAAAGAGGGATTCAGTTGGGTGACATAGTAGATAGAGTGCTAAGCCTGGGGCCAGGAAGGTCTGAGTTCAAATCTCACATCAGAAGTCAAGAAATCTCCAAAGGAGTCACAAAGAGTTGGACACAAATGAAAGCAACTAAACAACAACATATGCGTATACATGTGACAAATACCCCATGTTACCCATGTGTATGTGTCCACATACCTGGTAATCCTTGCTCTACAGTGTGCATATCATATACACGTGTGTGCTTACAGATACGCACAACATATCTCTCATACATGTCTGTATGTATGCACATAAGACGTACACATACTCATAATACCTACATACAAAGCTATTTGAAGTGGGAGGGAGAGCCAGCAATTGGGGAAAGATTAAAGCAGGCTTCACCAAGAAAGCATCGATTGACCAGAATCCTGTAGTAAGTTAAGTATTAAGTAAATATAAAAATGAGGAAGGAATACATTCTAGTCACTGAGGAGGGTGAGTGGAGTTAAAGTGAGATTGATAATAGATTGATGGAATATGGTAATGTGGTCCCAATCCAAATTTGTATACATAAAAAGTTTGTATCCCAAATTTGTATTCAGCCAACTTGTCATCTATGATCTGAATTTTACATCTTTCCTACCCACTTGGTCCATACCTCTCTTTGGAATTCCTAAAGAGTGGGGCAGCTAGGTGGTGCAGTGGATAGAGCACCAGCCTTGAATTCAGGAGGACCCAAGTTCAAATTTGGTCTTAGACACTTAACATTTCCTGGCTGTGTGACCCTGGGCAAGTCACTTAACCCCAGCCTCAAAAAAAAAAAATTCCTAAAGAGAGAAGTCAATATGGAGAACCAATTGAGAGTCTGGAGAAGTTGTGTCATTCTGTTATCTTTATTACTGGATCATGATAGGAAAGGAGGGAGAGCTAGCCTTGAAGCCAGCAAGATCCATCTTCAGAATTTGCCTCTAACACATATCAGCTCTGTCATTTAACCTCTCATTGCTCTATGATAATCTTGAAACTTGAAAAAACTAACCTGCACTGGCAGGGCTGCAAGTGTAATATTCATACTTAAATTGTAACATATCCATTAAGGTCTTCCTATATAGCATGAAAGACTCTAGATTTTTGAAGATTATGCCAGTGAAATAGAACCTTTTCAGCCTGGAAAAGCTTTAGACATGGTCTATTAATGTACAACTGTATTTATTGTCCTAATGTCAGTCTAGCTGAGAAGTTTGGTTATCAATCAATTATAATAAATAAATATTAATCAACAAGCACTCACTCTATGTCGGGCACTGTGCTAAGAAGTGGGGATATAAAAAGAGGCAAATAGTCCCTACCCTCAAAAAGTTTACAATCTAATGGGGAATACAACATGTAAACAAATACAAAGGAAGCTATATGTGGATTAATAGGAGATAATTAAAGGGGGGGAAGGAATTAAGAGGAGTTGGGAAGGCTTCCTGTAGAAACCTGGATTTTAGTTGGGACTTAAGAGGATCTAAGGAGATCAGTATTAAGAGACCCCTTCCAGGAATAGGGTACAATCAGAGAAAATGCCAGGAGCTGAGAGTTTAAGTCTGATTTTCATGGAAGAGCATAGAGGCCAGTGTCATTGCATCAAAGAGTATGTGTTAGGGTGTAAGGTATAAGAAGACTGGAAAGATAAGAGTGGTTATGGAGCACTTTAAATGCCAGAGCTTTTTGTAATTGATTCTAGAAGCAATAGGAAGCCATTGGAGTTTGTTGAGTGGAGAAAAGACTTGACATAACTAGACCTGCATCTTAGGAAATTCAATTTAGTGACTAAAAGGAGAATGGATTGGAGTGAAGAGAATCTTGAGGCAGCCAGACCCACCAGCAGGCTATTGCAGTAATTAAGGTATGAAGAGATGAGGGCTTGCACCAGGTAGTGGCAGTGTCAGAGTGGGGAATGGGCACATTAAAGAGATGTTACAAAGGTGAGATCAATGGGATTTTGAATCAGCTCGGATATGGGGGGTGAGAGGTAGTAAGGAGTTCAGGATGATGCCTACCTTGTGATCCTGAGGGACTAGGTGGCTGGTGTTGCCTTCTACAAGACAACTGACATAATAAATTTCTTGGAAAAACTTTCAGATTCTGGGGTTTGTTCTAGCAAACAACAAACCAGGCAGATTTCAGAATCATCAGGATAGAGATGGGAGATAATGAGATAGATCATCAAGGAAGGAAAAAAGATGGGCCAGGACAGAAACCTGCGGGATACCTGAAGGTGTGACCTGGAAAAGGATTCAGCAAAGGAAACAAAGAAAGAGTGGTGATGATATGTAGAAGGAGAATCAGAAGAGAGTAGTCTCCCCAAAATATCAAAGAGGAAAGAGTGATTAATAGTATCAAAGGCTGAAGAGAGGTCAAGGAGAATGAAAACTGAGAAAATGAAATTAGATCCGGCAACTGAGAGATCATTAGTAATTTTGTTGAAAGAAATATTGAATTAGGAGTGAAGGGGACAAAAATGCACACAGACTATTGAGGAGCTACGATAGATATTAGTGGAGAGAGTACCCACAGCAATAAATCAAAAATCTTTTAAAGTATTGAAGAAAAATAATATTATAATAAATATTGAAAATTGCTCCCATCTGTTTATAGATGTGCATTAACATGTTTAATATATTTGCAGAGATGTGTTTAATTCAGTTAACTATTCATCCCAGTTGCACATAGATACTTCAGAATATGTTGTATATTGGGCCTGTGAGATTCCTCCATCACAATTTTTAAAGTTATGAGTCCTTATTATGGTCAAATCACTGATCCAGTTTGGAAGTTTAAAGTCCTACACTGCATTCTAAACATAGTGAATGCAAATGAATGTGGTACTTCATTCAACCTGTGATCATATTCCCTCTTTTGATATAACTCACAAGCCATCTTAGACTCCAAAGAAGGGCTACTGAACATTCTGAAAATCTTCTCCCAAGTTTGGTTTTATTTTGTGGAGAACAGTGAAGCATTCAGTCTGCCCATCTGTTATCCTTTTCTCTTGCTATATGACTGACCTACCTCTTTCTCCAATCATAGATTTTTCTCTATTATCCTTTACAATACTTTTTAGGTCTGGGTCATCCTTGGAGCTGTTCTGAAGCCTTCTTGTGTACATCATTTTTCTTTCCACTGATCTTTGGATCACCCATAACTTTGATTTCTTAGGAATGCTAATGCTCCAAGATTTGCAAGGATTCAGCATCACCTGAACATTTGTGCTTACAATATAGGAAAAAAATAATCAAAAAACCTCCCAAAAAAAACCCAAACCCCTAAAAAAAACCTTAAGATTATATAGATAATGTGTTGAATATATTCAAGTGCTAAACAAAGTAATTTCTGATTCTAGGTCATAGGTCAAAGTGTTTCATAATTTGGCTAGCATATATGAGGAAATAAAATTGAAATTGCAACCAGAAGGAATGGGTTTGGGTCCCAGTCTTTGCTACATGATAGTTATAACTTTATGCAAATCATTTAATCTTTCAACACTTAAGTTCTTGAAACTATAAAATGAAGGGGCTGAAACATATTCTCTGAAGTCTCTTCTAGAACTATCCTGTGATTCTTTTGACTAATCGTGCTTTTGGGTTAAACTGACAAACCTGAGATCTCTAAATAAAAAGTAAAGAAGGAAGTCTTTTCCTCAGTCTCCTTCCCCTCCACTCTCTTCTCTTTCTTAGAGAAAGATTTCAGACCCAACACCAAACTACTCAAAAGCTTCACTCTAAGAGGACTCATTTAGGACCATATAAAGTTTTTCTGAAAGTTATGAAAAATTAAGAGGAGTAGTAGGGTAAAGTCCATCCTTGGCATCAGGAAGCCTTGGGAAACAAATCTACCTCTAAATATATGAAGTTATATGATCATGTCCAAGTCCCTTAGCTTTTCTGTGCCCCAAGTAGATCAGAGAATTTGTAAACAGTCAGTGAAGTTATAGGTCTAGACCAAAATTAAAAAACTATTTTGTTTTCCAGTGCTACATTAGGATCATTTGAATAAAATAAGAGATGATTTGAAAGACCTTTTTATGGAGTTTGAGAACTAGTGAAAGCTGTGTAAAGCAACTTGTTCCTAAGAGTGTTTTACTTTCTTTTTGAAATGCACAATGAGATTATGCTTTCAAAACCAACCCTGATAAACACTTGCAAATCCAATGTATTGCTAAGAGACCTGATGGGAACTATCCTGTACACCAATTTTTTTTTCAACTGCTTTAAGCAATTTAGAATTGTGCAGATTTATGGAGGCAAAGTGAGTTCCCTGTCTTTTTGTCATCTAGCTGGACTTGAGTGTTTTTGAAATTCCAACCCATTCACCTGGGGCCTTAGGCTCTGACTTTTCAAGAAATCCACACTACAGCAGTGGGACTGCTCAGCTCCAAACACCCATTTTATTTCATTTCATTTTCTTCTTTCCCCTCCAACTTACAGCAGCAATTACCCACAGCCCTTAATAACCTTCAGGGACTGCAGCTGTTTAGAAGAAAAGCATACCTAAATACCTTTGAGAGAGAAGACTGAGTGTTTTTATCATTAGTAGTATCAACTTTTTTATATATATAAATATGTGGCATTCAAAAGCACAATCTACTTTCCTGGCTATATGCTTACATCCTTCAAAATACACTTTCCCTACAAACATGTGACCATTCAGCAGTGAAAAATCATCCAGTTTACATAACAGATGTTAGTGCTGGCTTTGACATATTACTCCAGAGCCATACGTCTATAATGGCTTTTTCAAATGTCTTGCCATGTTCTGTTGATTAGTTGTGGGTGATCTGAAATGTCAAACTATTAGGCCTCACCAACCACTGCCAAGGTTACTATCATCTGAAAAATATCTTTTTAATAATATAACTGTTTGTAAGTGGAAAGGGGGATGTTCGAAATACAAAGCAATAATAATTACGGATTACTGGACCACCAGTAGTGGTTCTGTTTTTCACTCTCCTTTGTAATGCATGGCCCCGGTTACTTCTTTTTAATGAGCAAGATCGGCAAAGCCTTGTCTTGCTTTTAGGAGCTAAACAAATAAGGATCTCAGGAATGAAAATGGAAGCCAGAGAGATGAGGGAAGGCCAAGAAAATTAATTGGTTTTTCTTTTTTTTTTTAACCATACTGATGTTGGAATTCTCTGCTCACCTTTAAAAACATATATTATCAATTATATTAAATTCAGGGAAGCACTTGTAGATTTTTGGACAGAGTACCAAACTGAAAGGCAGTTAAAGTTGGGAAGATTCATTAAAACCTTTGCATCTATGCTTTAAAATCTTACACCTATATATCATTCTACACGTCCTCTGATTAACCACGAAAGCATGGCATAATAGGCAATTATAAAATATTGATAATACCCACAGTACCTACTTTACATAGTTGTTTTGGATCCAAATAATGTCATTTGTGTAATAAGCCTTCTTCTGGATACCCCTTCTTCTCTGGATTCTGCTCTTTTTACTCTCTTACTGTTTAAACATTCCTGTTCAGTCTCTTTTCCAGATCTATATAAAGTTTTCTATTTTTTCTTTCTATTCTCTCACTTGGTCACCTCATTCCTTGAAGTTAGTTATCACCTCTGTGTAGATTTTATATATCTCTATATGTTTGTATTTGTGTGTGTACACACACATACACACACACACAATTGGCCCTATATTTCTTTTCAGAGTTCCATACCAGCTATCCATTGGACATTTCAAACTGACCGTCAAACTGACCATCCTACAGCCATCTCAAACTCACCATGTTCAAAATAGAATTATTTTCCTCAGCAAACCTATATCTTTGCTGAACTACCATCAAGGCATTTACATCTTTCTAGTCTTCTAAGTTTGTGTCTTCAGTGTCATTCTCATCTTTTCACTCTCACTCCTTCCACGATCCAACAAAGTTGCAAAATCCCATCATTTTTCCTGCCACAACATTTCTTGCATACATCTCATTATTTCCAAATTCACTCAGCCATCACCCTAGTTCAATATCTCATCACCCATCACTAAGACTATTGCAATCATTGCACAATTGATCTTTTTGCTTTAAGTCTCTCCCTATGTCAATTTATCCGTGTGCAGTTAACTACCAAAGTGTTTTTCCCCAACTGTAAGTCTGGCCATGTCCATTCCTACTCAGTAAATTCCAGTGGTTCCCCATTACTTCTTATTTTTGTTGCTCAGCTATTTCAAACATGTCTTACCCTTTGTGACCCTATTTATGGTTTTCTTGACAAAGATACTGGAGTGGTTTGCCATTTTCTTATCCAGTTCGAGGAAACTGAAGCAAACATGTTTAAGTGATTTTTCTAGGAACACACAGTTAGTAAGTGTGTAAGGCTGGACTTGAATTCAGGCTTTTCTTATTCCAGGACTGGCAGTCTATCCACTGTACCACCTAGCTGCCTCCTTACTTCTAAGATTAAATGTGAATTTCTATATTTGGCATCTTCACAACTTGGTGCTGTCCTACCTCTTTAACCTTCTTACATATTGCTCCCTTCATTATCTCTGTAATCCAGTCATTCTCCTCTACTCACTGGCCATTATTTATGACATTTCATCTTATAACTTCATCCTTTTGCATTAACTGTCCCACATTCCTGGATTTCATTCCCTCCCCACTTCTGTTTCTTATAATTTCCTTATTTGGAATTTCCTATTTTCCTTTAAAATTCATCAAAAGCACCACTTTTCCCCCCTTTTTATTATAGCTTTTTATTTACAAGATATATGCATGCTAATTTTTCAGCATTGACAGTTGCAAAACCTTTTGTTCCAACTTTTCCCCTTCTTTTCCTCACCCCTTCTCCCAGATGGCAGTTACCTAATACCTGTTAAATATGTTAAAGTATAAGTTAAATACAATATATGTATACATGTCCATACAGTTGTTTTGCTGTACAAAAAGAATTGGACTTTGAAGTAGTGTACAACTGTTTTGTCTTTGGATCCCCTGCCCAATGTATCCTTGTAATGTTGTATTGATCAAATACAAAAGTACACCTGAAAATCACATCCCAGCCAAGTTACTTACTCACATAAAATTAGTTCTGTAAAGACTTGTTGACTAACCTACCTTTCAACTATATACCTTACTCAGAATTTCAAGTTCATTGATTCCTTTCACCATGAAAATACTTGGAAAAAAAATAATCACTGCATTTGGTGCAAGATACATATTTAGTTCAATTCAAACTTCATTCTACCATTTTAAATCCAAATAACATCATTTAACATTTATCAATTACTTGAATAAAGACATAGATGGCAATCTTATCAAAATGTTAGATAACAAAAAGAAAAGAATGATTTAAAAATTTGTTGACAAAGATCCAAAGAATTCTTGATAGGGTAGAACACTGGACTGAAACTAATAAGATAAAACATAATAGGAAAAAATGTAAAGTCTTATACTGAGTTTAAGAACTTACCTTCAAAGTATAGATGAAGAAAGGCATGTGAAGGCAGCAATTCATCTGAAAAAGATCTTGGGATTTTAATGGATGGCAGGTTCAATATGAGTCAATAGAGAGAGGTGGCAGCCAAAAAAAACCAAATGTGATGTGATGTGTGATTTGACATATTAGAGAGATAGAGCTTCTAGGATAAGGAAGTAATAGATTCTGATTGTGAGTTGACAGCATCATTAACACTGGGATATTATACTAAGCCAAATCAATGTTAATATCCTTGCTAAATGGCCTTCCGCTCCCATGGTTAAGGAAATCTCCTTATGACAACTTTTGTATGGATTGCAAGCCTCTCATTTCACTCCAGTGTGACTGTTCTGAACAACCAGGACCTCAACTAATCTTGAGTCAGGTTAGCCCACAATAACAAGACTCCCATGTAATTAGAAAGGCTTATCAGGTTGTAATCTTCACTTCTGAAGAAAGAACCAACATTTATGAATTCCCAGGTTCATTGAAGTATCAAAGTAAACATAAACTACATATATTGTTGGTTAAAACAAAGAATATGAAAACTATATAGTTTTCTATATAGTTGTCAGAGATTAGCAAGTTAACAAGTATTTTTCACCTATAGTGCATGTTCTGGCATTATTCTAGTTCTCAGTGTCACTGATGAATTGGATGTCTAGAGTGCAGCTCCTGTGTCCTCTGAGAAGATAGTTTACCTTGACAGAAAAAGGGTTTGTCACACAAAGCTCACAAGCATCCACCAGTTGGCTTCCTATCATGATTATGGTTGCATTATCAGTTAATTAGCCGGATTTAAGTAGTTTCTAGAAAAGAGTATAAAATGGTAAAGACCAGTTGGTGTAGCATATCCCCCACAAGTCTGACACACATTTCCACAAGTGCATATGGGCTCTAGTTTAGAAAGTACATACAGAAAAGGGCATAACTCATAGATTCTGGAAGTCCCTTTACTAAAATTTTCGAGATATGCTTCTTAGTCATTTGCTGCTGAAAGAACGGTGAATTTCCTTCCAGTCTGTACTTAGCTCCCAATGCAAACACTTCCATCAGTTGTTGCAGGGATTCTTCTAGGATCCCAAAGAGGAAAAGTCCTCCAGCTCTCCAAAGTTCACAAGATTCTCCTCTGACCAAAAGGTTTCCCCTCACCCAACCCCAACCTGTCCTTAAAGGTGGTTCTCTCCTTTCTACCTTCCTTCACCACAATATTTCTGCTTGACTTGAAATCTCTCTCAATTCCAAACTGACTTGACATTTTATGGTTGATTCCTAGGTCCTGACCAATTTTTTTCATTCATTCTTAATGCTCTTCTATGCAACATCTCTTCTAGGTCATCCAGTGGCTCATTAGAGACATTTAAATTGAGCAAGGCCTTTTCTCATTTAGTTGGCATGGCTTGGATTGATTTATTCAATTGACTCCCCACCTTTATACTTCAATATTTCATTGCTTCAAAGAGCTATATAATTTCATCAATTTGCTTTCTCCAGAAATGCAGATCACAACTCCCTCTATAACAATTTGAGGTTTTAATAGATCACAAACTCATTGTGAATCAACAGTATTATATGGCAAGAAAAAAAAACCCTAATACTCTTTTAAATTTCTCTAAAGGATACATGACTAAAACTAGGGAAGTAATAGTCCCATAGTCCTCCTGATTAGTCCACATCAAAAGTCAGAGGAGGACCTCAAATTATGTCAAAAAAGAATTGATTAAAGGAACTGGGGATAATTAGTCTGGAAAAGAGAATCAGAGAAGGCAAGATAGAGGTCTATAAGTATTTGAATAAGAGTCACATGAAAGAGAGTTCAGACTTGATCTACTTGGCCACATGAGGCAGAATGAAGAACAATGCATGAAAGTGGCAAAGAGGCAACTTTAGGTTCAATATAAGAAACCATTTTCTAATAACTAGTTCTCTTCAAAAGTAGATTAAACTGCTTTGAAATGTGGTAGGTTCCTTATTATTTGAAATCTTAAAGTCAAAAATCTATCAACTATTTATTAGATTTTTATAGGGAAGTTTCTTGTTCTGGTAGGATTGTACTAGAGCTATCTTTTGAGTTCTCTCCAACTCTTAGTAAATGGTCTTCAGGGATTTCTGTAGCCAAAATATTGATCATCCTGAAGTTGTTTGTGGTTGGCAAATGGATATAAAGTACATAAAGAAGCCATATTTCCAGAATATATGGTTTGGTAGGAACTGTAAGTTCTTGTCTTTATTCCTGCTGGCTAAGACTTCAAGAACCCAAGATCATCTTCAGACTTCGATAAGATTCTGTGTAGGACAATAATGGACTATACAGCAATAGTCATTTTTTTCTTTAGAAAAGTGTCTCAATTGTCACACACCTAGTTAGACTTCACTGCTTCCCTACAACACTAGAAACAAACAATAAAGTAGTTGGAATCCCTTTTAGAAATGTTGCCTTTCAATTTTAATAGACTTATGGAAAATGCCATTCACCTCCAGAAAAAAAAATATGGAGGGTCAATGTGGATCAAAGCATGGTATTTTCACCTTTTTTGTTTTTTTATTTGCTTGCTTGATTTTTTTTCTTTTATGTGTTTTTCCCCTTTTGGTCTGATTTTTCTTGCACAACATGACAAATATGGAAATATGTTCAAAAGAATTGCACATATTTAACTTATATTAGATTGCTTTCTGTCTTCAGAAGGAAGTAACAGTGGGAGGGAGAAAAATTTGAAACACAAAATCATACAAAAATGAATGCTGAAAACTACTACATGTATTTGGAGAAATGTTGTCTTCTCTATTTAATTGGAGTGGCCAATTTGCAATTCAGGTAAAAATTTCCATTCCTATTGATAAATTTGTGGTATGCTGGAAATCTATTAACCTAAGACTTAGTCTCCTCATATGTAAAATGGACATGACAATATCTCCTTCCCAGGATTCATTCAACAAGATAGAATATCTAAAGCCCTTTGAAGACCTTTAAGTGTTTGTGAATGTCACCTCATTTGGGAGCCAGGTGATGTAGTGGCCTGGAATCAGTAAGACTCTAATCCAGCCTCAGATACTTACTAGCTAGAATAACTTGGGTAGGTCACTTAACCTTTGTCTGCCTCAGTTTTATTACTGTAAAATGGTGATAATAGCACCTTTTTCCTGGCATTTTTGTGAAGATCAAATAAGATTTATTAAAAACCATTTATCATAGTGTCTGGCACACAGTACTCACTATATAGATGTTAGCCATTATTATTGTTATTATTATCTAGCTAATATAAAAACTTTTACGGCATTCTTTTCTTTATAATGTTGCTTATTTTTATTTTTTCAGTTACATGTAAATAAAAATTTTGACATTTGTTTTTTTTTAATTTTGAGTTCCAAATTATCTTTATTCCTTCCCTTTCCTTGAGAAGGTAAGCAATTTGATATAGAGTATTTATTATTGCAGTTCACATTATTGCATTTCCACATTATCTGTGTTGCTACTCAGAAATTCTCTATTAGAAAATCTACCAGCTATGAATGTTATGGATTATTATTATTCTGTAAGAAATGACCAGCAGGATGAATACAGAGAGGCTTGGAGAGACTTAGATCAACTGAGGCTGAGTGAAATGAGCAGAACCAGGAGATTATACATTTCAACAGCGATACTTTATGAGGATGTATTCTTATGGAAGTGGAAATCTTCGACAAAGAGAAGATTTAATTCAGTTCCAATTGATCAATGATGGACAAAATCAGCTACACCCAGAGAAGGAACACTGGGAAATGAGTGTGAACTGTTTGCATTTTTGTTTTTCTTCCCAGGTTATTTTTACCTTCTGAATCCAATTCTTCCTGTGCAACAAGAGAACTGTTAGGTTCTACACACATATATTTTATCTAGGACAGTGGTCCTCAAACTTTTAAAATAGGGGCCAGTTCCCTGTCCCTCAGACTGTGGGAAGGCCAGACTACAGTAAAAACAAAAACTCACCCTCTGTCTCTGCCCCTCAGCCTATTTGCCACAACCCAGCCAGCAGCATAAAGGTCCTCAGCGGGCCGCATATGGCCCGCGGGCCATAGTTTGAGAACTTCTGATCTAGGATATAATATAACATACTTAAAATGTATAAGACTGCTTGTCATCTAGGGGAGGGGGTGAAGAAAGGAGGGAAGGGAAAAATCAGAACAGAAGTGAGTACAAGCGATAATGTTGTAAAAAAAACTACCCAAGCATATATTCTGTCAATAAAAAGTTATAATGATGAAAAAAAAAAAAAAAAAAAAAGAAAATCTACCAGCTTAGTGAATAGGACCAACACATCAAGGCATGGGCTCCAGCTCCTGAACTTCTGTTAAGTTCTTATCTTTAGTTTTGTTGGCTGAGGCTTCAAGAATCCAAGGTCATATGCAGACTGTGATAAGGTTCTGTGTAGGAATATACAGCAATAGGTCATTTATTTTCCTTAGCAAAGTGTCTCAGTTGTCACACACATAGAGTGCTGAACCTAGAGTCAAAAAGACTCATCTTTCTGAGTTCAAATTCAGTCTCAGACACTTACTTGCTATATAATTATTGTCAAGTCACTTAAGCTGTTCCTCATCCATAAAATGAGCTGAAGAAGGAAATGGCAAACTTCTCCAGTATCTTTGCCAAGAAAACCTCAAATGGGTTCATGGAGAGTTGCACATATCTAAAAAAAACTGAACAACAAATGTCCAGGAAAGGAAAGCTCTGTATATTTGTGTCAACCATATTTTCATTAATACCTTTATCTTAATAATAATCAATTATTATATTAATATCAAATAATTTGATAATAATAACAAGAATAGCTTACTGTACATTTAAAATCTGCTTTATATTTACATGCATTATTTAGGATCACAGGATTTAGAACTGGAGGGAATATCATATTCTGAACTCCTCATTTAAGGAAAATGTAAACCAGACCAGGGATATGACTTGCCAAAGTTCACATGAGTATCAATAATAACTAACATGTACATAGTGCTTTAAACTTTGAGAAACACTTTAGATGCATTACTTTATTTGGACCTCATGAAAAATGTATAAGATAAATATTAGAAATAGTAGAGGCAGCGAATGGATAGAGGCACAGTGGATAGAGCACTGGGCATGGAATCAGGAAGATCTGAATTCAATCCAGCCTCAAATATATATTATGGATCCTGGGCAAATAATTTGACTTCTGTTTCCCTCAGTTTCCTCATCTGTAAAACTGGAGTGATAATAATAGTTCCTAATTATATATATTATAATGCTGTCCTATAATTTGCTGCAAAGATAAAGCAAGAAATCCAGACATTTTTCCCCTTTCTTGGTCCCTGGTGAGTAAGCTTAAATTTAAGTTTCTACATATAATTGATCCCAAATTCATTTCTAAAATGTAGCATAGTTGATAAATGAGTGAATTCACACCTCTGCTGTTGTTGGCCTGGATCAAACAGATCATTCAGGACTTGGCCACTCACCTTCAAGCTTACAGAAAATTATAGCTTGGACTCCAGCTATCTAGTCATAGCTATCTCCAAAGCTAGAAAAAATGGACACAAAAAAGACAACAGATAATATACTCTTGACTTTATGTTGATTCTGGATAAAAGTAGATCTGAGACCCTTATTCCATCCAGAACCCTATAACTCCTCAACTTCCTAGGCCAGTTTCTTCCCCTTCTCCCTTATAGTCAGACAGGGAAACTGAGGTCCAAAGAAATGTGATTATTTAATTAAAATCACAAGATTAATTCATTGAAGAGCCAGCCCTGAAACACAGACGTGTTTACTAGGCCCGTGTGCTTTCCTTATCCTATGTTGTCTATTCATATGTAAAAGACAATTATGATCATATATATTTTGTTTGTTATGTGGAGTGTTTTAGGCATGAAGTAGATGCCAATTTCCTCTTCAGAAAAAAAAATGTTATGTTCTACTCTTGAGATTTCTTGTGAAAAATGTTAATGTGAAAAACATATTTTTTATAATGCATGCTAACTCCCCAGCAGGGAATAATCACTTTCTGGCACAGAGGAAGAATTGCAGATGGTGAAAAAGAAATAATAAGAATAGAATAGGAAACTGTTAATGATCAAAAATAATCTACCACAGGTTCAACGACTAAGTCGGGAAGAGATAAGTCTGCACAAATACCAAAACGCTATACAAAAAAAGTGATTATTCAGCTATTCATGGGAACAGAGCTATTGATTCAAATAACAAAGACCACTATATAAATTGCTGTGTTTTTTCTCTGAGTTTTTTTTTTTTTTAGTCTGGGAAAATTGATTTTCTTAAACTCTCCCTTGAAACTCAAGTAGCATTTGATTTGAACCTGATGCCACATTTTTTAAAAGTTCTTCTAAATTAAAAATCAATGTTTTCTGTGATTTTTAGGATCTTATGATTGATACATAAGTACAAAGGACTTATGTTGTTAAACATTGTAAGTACATTTTTTTTATTATTGTTCCCAATGTTTTTAGTTTTCTATCTTTAAAATCTAGAAAATTAGAGTTGGACATAGGAAATTTCAATGAAAAAATATAATCCATAATTTAGACATAAGACATTTCAATTAAAAAATATAACAAACAATAGAATGTTGTAACTTCTCATATAGAACACTCTTCATTCAAAGCACCATTTTCATTTTTCTCATTCTTAAGAAGAGAAAAATTTTGAATAACCAACATGGAACATATCACAAATGACAAAATAAGTGTTTTGTTTCATACAAGGAATACAAACCATTTAAAATTTTTGATCTACCTTTTCATCTTCATTATTATCATGATCATCTTTATTGATTAGCATTTTAAGAAGTAGCAATATTCTACAACTTTTAAGAACATTTATGCCCAGTACTATTCTAGGCATTGGAATAAGGGAAATAGGAAAAAAATTGTGTGTACATATGTGTGTGTGAGAGAGAGAGAGAGAGACAGACAGACAGACAAACAGAGACAGAGACAGAAAGACAAAGACAGAGACAGAGAGACAGAGAGGCAGAGAAGGAGGGAAGGAGGAAGAAAGGGAGGGAAGGAAAGAGGGAAGGAGAGAGACAGAGAGTTCACTTGCCATATTGTAAACTACCTAATAATAGATTATATGTTAATATTTATATCTCTTTTCTTAGTATCTAGACTCATATCATCCAACAACATATACCCATTAGATGTCTTCTATATGCCAGGCACAATTCTAAGTACTGGGAATACATCTACAATAATGAAACAATTCCTACTTACAAAGAATTTACATTCTTACAAAGGAAACAGCAAAGACATACAAAATTACAAATAGCACAAAACTAAAGAGAAGAGATAAAGAAATACAAAGCTGTTAAATCCAAGGTAATAGAATGTTTAGTGCTGGAAAGGATCATCTAGAACAATTCTTTCTTTTTAAAAAATGAGGAAACTGAGGCACATGGATGTGATGCCATCACATAATAAATCAGTATCAACCTGGTGACTAGAAGCTGAATCTCCAGACTCCCATTTCAGTGTTTCTCCCATTACAAAATTGTCATTCAATAAATGATAAATGAATGACATGTTATCAAGCCTCAAGAAGCTAATTTAGTTGTGGAAATTAGACTTACATCCATGAATGAAATAAAGGAAAAATAACCATCATATAAAAACTTTTTGAAGGAAGACTGATAATAATGTACTGACAAGTTACTCTTGACTTAAATACAGATTAACAAGCAAACTTTTGCCCATTAAGAAGTAAGTTTCTCTGCTATTTAGTAACCTCATCACATTTAAGTGATGATTTGACATTGGTATTTGAACGGTCCTAAAGCCTTGGACAAATATATAGAGAACTTCACAATTTAGAGTTCTCCCTTTTATAAACAGTCAATAATTCTGAACTTTAATCCTATCCACAGCTTGATAAGATGATATTATTACAAATTTTATATGGTTAAAAATTAAGACAGAAAGGCTAATAAATGGTACAAAATTTAATAACAATTTATGGTTGTGAGTTTAGAACAGGTTAAAAGTTCATTATTATTGTGATGACTTAGAGTGATTTTTACTGAGTAGAACTAAGGACTCCTAACTGTCAATGCAGTTCACTAGCAATATGAGTTAGAGGACAGTTGAGAAAATGGGAAGAAATCAGAGACTAGAACCTAGAAAAGAGAAGTAAAAATTAGACTTCAAAGGTAAAAAGACAAGCATATATTGAAGATTAACAAACACTAATTATGCTTTATATATAGGGAATTCTCTATATTTGTTGATTGATTGAACATAATTTTAAAATGTGAAATAAAAATATTTACTCAAAAATTAAAGATTGGTATAATTAAGATGCCAAAGGAATCATCTTTGACTCTTATTTTCTAAAACAATTTATCAGTATGACATTATATATGAATGTAATAGTTCCTCATTTTAATTCTTGCCAAATAATTCATATTACAGTTCTCTTGCCTCTCAAGACAATCCCTATGGGGTCACTTTGCAATTCAATTTTTCCTTCCTAAAATTTGAACAAGACAAAAATAGGCAATGTGAAGAACTATTTACTGTCCAGCCAACTGTGCTAAGTATGAGCATATGAAATCTCTCTTTTCATTATACTTGAGGTTAGAGTAGTACTCTTTTCAGAAGGCCTTTCCTATTTACAAGAAGTATAGCTCTATCCAAGTTCCAACATCACCACCTTCAGGAAAAAATGGAAAATTCACTGGATTACCAGACCCTTTTTTGATTTAAGCTCACAAGGCCTTATCTGGATACAGCTTCTTGCTTTTGCCCTTGCTTCCCACCCTCTCTATAAAATACTTTTATTCTTTTGGGTGATCTCAAAGCATTCACTGTGTCCCACGTACCAGAAGATGGCAAGAAGAAAGTGAATATAGATGAATATGAAAGTAGAGCAATTATTCTCCAAGAATCAATGTGATGCGTATATAAGTCACATTGACTCTTGGAGAATAATTGCTCTACTTTCATATATAAAATCAGGTATTTAGCAAATATTAACCTAAGGGTGAATGTCATATTTTTACAACCAAAAACAGAACCCAAAAAAAATTACGGTGAATCCACTATCGTCAAAAGATACTGGCTAGAAAGACAAGAAGCTAAAAAGTTGAAAAGTCCAGAAAATGAACTTGGGTCTACTGTTTGAGGTGGACAGTCAATTACAGTATATAAAATGATGGACTATGTAAACTTCTATGTCGCTTAATAGCTCTATGATCATAGGAAGATCACTTGACCTCTCTCAAGGTCAGGCATCTCAGCTTGAGTTTTAAATGAGTTGTGACTCAAACATTTTCAAAAGTGTGTCATTCTTATGCTCACTAGGCTTTTGTCATCATATTTCTCTTCATCCCTTATATAGACTTCGTTGAGCTGACTTAGATATCCTATAAATACAAACATTCTTAATTGGACTCAATTGGCATTTGCTCCATGAAATCTTTATATAGGAAGGATTCTTCAGCCAGAGACAGTGAACTTTTAAAAATATTTTGATAACTATATTTCAAATTAATTGGATTCATTTGCAATCCCATGTATTTTATTTTATGCATTTAAGGACTTAATTCTGGGAAGGGATATAACTCTATAGGCAGACTGCCAAAAAAGTCCATGATTTAAAAAATTTTGCTTTAAGGAATATGTCAAGATGATAACAAATATTTACATAGTATATTACATACATTATCTCTTTTGATCCTCAAAACAATAATAGGAGATAATTTCTATATGTATTATGAACCTCATTTTTCAGACAAAAAACTGAGGATAAAGAAATTAAGTAATTTGCCCATGATCAGAAGTAGGCATTTAAACTGAGGTCTCTTCTGTTTTCACATTCATTTATATCATGATGCTTCTCTGTATACATATTAGGTGAAAAAAATTAAAAGAGAGACACTGTCAACTCTTTTATAACAGGAGTATTTTCCCCAGACATAAATCCAAGGGCATGCTGGACCAGCTTGTACCAGCTCTGGAAAGCTGATTGTTAAATTTTCAATTTCAGCATTGATATCTCAAAAATCAGTAGATGTTACAAATTAAGGCTTTATCTGTTATTTTGTTAATATTTAAACTTAAGAAAGTAGTGGAGAAAACATTAATGCTGAATACAAAACTTTTTTTCAGAGCCAATTTGTTAAATATTTAATAGCATACCTCTACAGAAATCAGAAAGCTTGTCAAGAATATTGTAATAATCCAAGTCAGTGGTAATAAAGATTTTTACTAGAAATGTACAAATTGTTAGTGGGATTAAGAAAGTCAAGAATAGATGCAAGAGACATAAGGGAAATAAAATTGATAGGATATGATTCATTGGGTATGCAATGACACCAAGGTTTTAAATATTAGATGAGTTGGATGAATGGTAGTATCATTGAAAGAGTCAAGTCAGATGAAAGAACAAAACTAGGTGACAAAGTAATTCAGTTTTAACCAGTTAAGTTTACAGTGTTGTTGAGAGATATTCTGTAGTAAGGAATTTGTAAGAGAAAGCTAGATCAGGATCATCTGCCTAAATAAGTATGATAGTGAATATTATTTCCCATGTAGGAAAGTAAAGGGAAGATTTTTTATTTTTTCAGACTCAAGAATTTGTTAATAATAAAAATGATGAATAATAAAATGATAATGATAAATAGATAAAGGGTATTCTCTAATAGGTGGTCAAACAAACAATTCTCTAAAAAACTGTATAGTATTAAGAAATATATGAAAGAATGCTTCAGAGCACTAATAATAAGAGAAATAAAAATGTAAACAACTTCATTAAAGAAAATTGGCAAACTTGAAAAAATATAAATAATGCTTGTTGGGTGATACATAAAGACATCCATTAATACATTGTTGGTGGAGCTGTGAATTATTATGGAAAATATAATTTAGAATTATGCTAAAAAATTTCCAAAATGTCAAATATTTTTGACATAGAGGTTCTCCTGGCACCCAAAGATGTCAAATATAGAAAAATCCTATGAATACCAAAATATTTAGTATAGTACTAAATATAGTGAAGAACTTTTTAAAAGAGGAGGAATTCTATTATGTGGAGAATGAATAAGCAAATTGTAATGCATAGATTTAATGGAATATTCTTTTATCATAAGAAAAAAAGGAGTATGAAGATTATTTAGAAGCATGAAAAGTCATAAGAATTGATGCAAAGTAAGGAATCAGAAAAACAATATATATTATGACTACAGCAATGTAAATAGAAACAAGATTAAACTGAACCAGAACCAGTTAATGCTTTAGTTTTGTAAAATATCTTTTTCTTTCCTTCCCTTTTTTTTCTGTGTTAAAAGATATGACTTGAATAAATTGTGATATATGAATATTATGGAATATTATTGTTCTGTAAGAAATGACCAACAGGATGATTTCAGAAAGGCCTGGAGAGACTTAGATGAACTGATGCTGAGTGAAGTGAGCAGAACCAGGAGATCGTTGTATACTTCAACAACAATACTTTATAATGGTCAATTCTGATGGATGTGGCCATTTTCAACAATGAGATGAACCAAATCAGTTCCAATAGAGCAGTAATGAACTGAACCAGCTACACCCAGCGAAAGAACTCTAGGAAATGATTATGAACCACTATATAGAATTCCCAATCCCTCTAATTTTGTCCGCCTGCCTTTTGGATTTCCTTCACAGGCTAATTGTACACTATTTCAAAGTCTGATTTTTTTTTGGACAGTAAAACTGTTTGGACATGTATACATATATTGTATTTAATTTATACTTTAACATATTGAACATGTATTGGTCAACCTGCCATCTGGGGGGGAGGGGAAAAATTAGACAAAAGGTTTGGCAATTGTCAATGTTGTAAAATTACCCATGCATGTATCTGGTAAATAAAAACTATTAAAAAAAATTAAAATATATTTAAAAAAAAAAAAAGAAATGACTTGAGTAAGGAATATGGGAAAGCTACATTTAGAGGTCATTCTGCTGTATGAGCTAGAGAAGATGGTAAACCACTTCAATATCTTTGCCAAGAAAACCCCAAATGAATTCAGAAAGAGGCTGACACAACTGAAAAAAACAACAAAATCCTACATTAGGTAATGGATAATTGGATTAAGAATATAGGCAAAGCAGCATGATAAATGTGGAAATGTGTTTACAAGAATTGCAGATGTTTAACCAATATTGGATTACTTCGTTGTCTAGGGGAAGTAGGAGGGAGAAAAATTTGAAACACAAGGTTTTTCAAGGATGGATGTTGAAAACTATCTTTTCATTGTATGTATTTTGAAAAATAAAAAGCTATTATTTAAAAAAATTTTAAATAGTATAGGGAAAGATTTAGCCTTAATATGGAGTAAAGACACTTTTTCCTCTATAACTTGAGGTAAAGAGGGAATAGATGATACTGCTGAGAAATTTTGAGAGAGAGTGGAAAGATATTGAAAAAGTTCACATCTTTTCCAGGGACTAGCTCATCTATATAAGATTTGTAGGTTGTTGGAGTTCTAAGAGATGAGGCAATTTAGGAATGCTGTCTGTGGAGAGTGAACTAGGGAACTGACTAGAATAGAGCAGAAGGTTCCTGGAGCAGCACCAAAGTTTCTAATTATAAATTTGTGATGATCCATGACACATTTCTTCTAAAGCCCAACCTCCACAGGTGGAGAACCCAAATGTTAATCCAACCTACTTAACCATTTAGGAATTCTGTAAACGTGATCTATAAACATGATCAACAAGCAGTTGATCAATCAACTAGAATTCATTTAGCACTAATTACAGCGTTAGATTCTGAGGAACAGAAAATGAAATGATCTCTAATCACAAGGAGTTTAAATTATAAGAGGGATAAAAGTACTTCAAACTTTTATGTAAACAACCTTGTATTAGAATAAGCACCATCTATTTGAAGGTATAATTCTAACACTGGAAAGATTAACACATAACTATTTGAAGGCATTGCATAAGAAACCCCAATTGTGGAAATTTATTCTACCCATGAAAAAATCTCAACCTTTTGTGACTTAGTAGCTGAATGCTAGGAAGATACCTGAGGCATAGGGAGGTTAAATGGCTTACCTAAGACCATTCAGCTAGCAAATGTCAGAGGTGGAAACTGACCTTATTGTTCCTGAGTCTATATTGAGGACTCATCCAGATTTACCTTTGGAAAGATTAATGTCATGTCCTAAACCCATCACCAAGCACTTGAGAAATAGCTAGAGACTAAATTTCACACACCCCCTACACCCCATCCCCCTACCCCCCACTCCACCCCCTTGCTTTCCAAGGATCACATACCTAGAGTTGAAAAGCAGTAGAAGTTGTCTGATACACCTCTCATTTTACAAATAAAGAAATTGGGATTTCAAAGGGTTAAGTGATTTGCCAAAGGTCAAACAGATAGCATACAGCAGAGTTAGAATTTGAATCAGGTCCTCTGCTTCCAAATCGTTGGTTCTTTCCATTGTACTACACTGCTTCCACACTTTGTTTTTCTGTCTCTTTCCACTCCTCTCCACTTTACTGTCAAGGGATGAAGTAATTAGGAAGAGACAATTGTTATACAAATCTTTCTACTTCTTTATTTTCCCCACTCAAAGAATTGTCTTTAAATGATTGGGAATCTCATTCTCCAAATCTGTTTTGTATTTCTTTCATAAGAAGAAAATTCAACACCCCCCAATATATGTGTGTGTATAAATTAAATAGAAAATCTAATTTAAAAGAGGCAATGATACCAGCTGCAACTGTGCTTAATTCACTCTGAAAGTGTTTCTCTCAGAGGTGAGTATTACAGAACAGCAGAACATTTGGTGTCATTGGAAGAGTATTTTTCACAAAGGACTTTCTCTTTGTTTCTCTGCTAAAGCTTTCTTCTTGGCTTTTGGGGCAAGAGATGGAGCCCATGCAGGCTTCCCCTTCATATGATGTGACCTTTGCCCATTCTAAAGAAGTTAGCACACCAGAGGAAGAAATATGAACAGACACTAGTCCAACACACGAGTTATTTACAGAGTGATTGAAAACTAACGTGTTCATAGAGATTCAGGATGCTTTTATTTTCAGCATCTAAATGCTTTCATTCCTGACATATTATGCTTATGCTCTAGTTATTAGGAGCGTCTGCTCAGACAAGGCTGCTATCATTTATCTCACTTACAATAGCATTGAGCAAGCTATTAGTACTGTTAGAATCACCCTGACTCGATAAAGGTGGTTTTGAAGGAAACCCACCCAAATTATGGTGTGGGGGAAGAGTGCTCACCAGTTTATAAATGGAAAAACTAAGAATGGAGTTGCATTTCCCTTTTATTCATCTTTATGGATTAGGTTCAACCTTTTGTATCTAAATATTTGCCAAAATGCTAATAGAAATTAAATGTTGATGAGAAAGGGGGTACTAATATGTTTATTCTAGTATTTGTATCACTGGTGAAGTGTTTTTCTTCCTTGTTCTCTTCAATGACCTTTCAGAGTTTAGAACACATTGCTAAGTGAGCAATTCTAATAGCAACAAGGTGAAATATACTATTTTTTTATTTTATTATTTTTTTAAAATTATATACCTGCTAACCCTAGTATGATCTGAAACAAGTTTTACTGCAATTGCCTTAGAAAATTCATTTTAGAAAGGGAGAACAGTTCTAGAATCCTTCATTGACTTTTGATTTTCATTTTTCATCAAAAAGTACTATGTAACTAAAACTGGCTCTTACTCAGTGGGGGCTGATTGTGGGGTTGGGGGTGGGGTAGAATATACAGAATGTGTTCAATTCATATACACATGAATACCACAGCTTCTGCCAGTACTTTTATGTTGTCCTGGCAAGAGGAAGGATTTGTTCTAAGAGGCCCATTTGACTTCTATCATTTGTTTTTCACCAAGGACTGTTCAGTATTCTTTTTCTCCCCCTGCTGGTTTTGCAGCAGTATTTGATGGCAATAGCCATGGAGATTGCAATTCAACAAATATTTATCCAATACCTATCATTGTGGACAAGGCATAGTGATAGTGATGCAAAGATTTTTTTTTAATAATACCATCTGTGTCTTCAAGGATCTTACATTCCAAGCTCATTCCTAAGAAGAAACATAACTTTCTATTTTCAAGACTAAGTAGTCAAAAAGAAATAGCCATTTATTCTCTTAGGATAGCATGTCAATTTTAACACTTCTATGGATCTCTGATCTTGTCAAACTTGATACTCTCCCTAATGGTGCAAATTGCCCTTTAGCCTTCTTATCCTATGGGACTCTAGTCTATGACTTTCCATAAAACCTTCAATAGGCAGAGGGCCTTCTTCTAGTTCTCTTGACATTGATTGGATAGTAGTGGTATACATGAGCTATTTATCCATTATCCCCTCGGATAACAAGAGTTCATCAGATTAGTTTCATAATAACAGAGTTCATTAAATTACAGTTATAGCATATCGAGTTGTACCCTAGAGCCTTGAAAGCAGCTTCCAAAGGAGATGAGTTTACAGCCAAGAAGAAACTTAAACACATGGAATTTCTGGCTCAGCCTCTTCCAAAGAAAAGAATGAGCACGTTTTCAGCCTTTTCTGTCTTGTCAATTGAATGAGCCAACAACTGAAAATAAGTTAACAATGTCGTGCAATTACAGTTGTGATCTGAAGTAGCTCATTTCTCTCTTTCCAATATGTCAGTCTTCATTTTCTGACATACATATTATGATCAAAAGAGCCCATATTGACAATTACAGTTGTTGTTACTGAGATGCCCGCCAATGGAGATAGTCAAGCCCACTAAAGAGGTTACTTCTATCTGGCATTCTGTAGTGGTCCTGGCTTTCTAATGTGTCTCCCAGTCTCAAGGGGGCAAATTGGTTATTAAAGCTTAATGGAAAGAATTTCCCATTTTCAGATTACATGTTTCTCTAACAATAAGAATTCTGAATAACCCTTAACACAAATTCTCAGAAACAAAGAATCTATTCTCTTGTTATTTCTTAGTTTTCAATTAAGAACATGAAAATTTGACTTAATGGTTATTCTGAAATTCTCTTTGCTTAGAATTTCTTGTAACTTCAAAGTATAGACTTCAAATAAAACATCTGCAATGTAGGAGATGCCCATTTTCTTTTGATAGAACCATCATCCTAACAGAGATGCCAAAAACATTAAAGTCATCTTCAACTCTTTCCTCTTCCTCACCTCATTAATTATTCAATTCCTTATTAGGTCCTATTAATTCTATCTCTACTTCTGTTCTCACTTAAGTCTCTTTCTCTACATGTACACAACCATCCAGCTCAGGCCCTAGACACTACTCACCTATAAAAAACACTTTCACACAATTATCGAAATAATCTTCCTAAAACATTGATTTTTTTTTTCCTTCACAAAAGCCTTTAATGCCTCCCTAATGACTATAGCCTAGTTGCATTGTTTTTGTGTCATGGATTCCTTTGACTAGTAAAACTTTTGAATCCCTTCTATTACATTTAAATAATAGAAGGAAATACTAAATTTCAGTTAGAAGTTAGTGAAAATGAAGGTGTTACTTTTTCCCATCCAAATCTGTGGACCCTCTAAAATTTATATATGGACACCAAAAATAAGGAACTCCTAGACCAAAGAATAAAGTACCAGCAACTCAGCCTGGTATGTAGGTTTCAGCTAGTCTGGATCTTTTTTTTATCTTTCTAGACTTTATTTCACATTACTCCCCTTAAAGCTTTTTATGATATGTTCCAACTAAAACAAAGATATAGATATTTCATCTTCTACCTTTGTGCATTTTCTTTGGCCATCTCTTAGGCCTAGAATGTCTTATCTGTCCACCTCCACCTTTCAGAATTTTTCTCTTCCTTATAGATCTATTTCAGGTGCCATCTTTTCCATGAAGCCTTCCCTCATTCCCTTAGCTAAAAAAAAATTCTTTCCCTGTCCAGATAGTCCTTGAATGGTCTGTTAGGACTTTTTTCACTCTGCTTTGTATTAGATTTATATTAAATTTATCTCATATCACTCCCAGTAAAATATAAGTTTCTTGAAGGTAACAATTATATTGGGTGTTTTTTATCTCTGTATATTCCTAGTGTGGTTTCTTGAAATAAGTAAGAACTTATTAAATATACATTGAATTGAACACAAAAATAAAAATGGCCACACTTCAGAATAATAAGTAACAGAAAGTGAAAATCTTAGGTCATAGATGACTACACTAAAGGACACAAAAGCATCTTACTAGAAAGTAAAATAGTATGCTACTGAGACATTTAGCAGAAGTTTCCCTTTTATTATTTTGATTTTTGCCCAAGAATCTGGGAGAAAACTAACAAAGGCCAAGTACAAGGTTCAAGTAGTTTTCCAACCACAAGGAGAAAAAACTGGCAGCCTGCCATCACCCAGAAGCATTTCCAAAAACAAGCACAGAAGTCTTACCCATTGGCCCTTATGCTGTTGATGGGGTGGATGAGAATAGCTGCATTCTCAATTAAAGAGGTTGAGCAGGAGGGAACCAAGTGGTAATTTCCTGTACTCCAAGACAGGCAGCTTTGGTAATTTAAGTAGATAAACAGAAAGTTCTATATGAAAAACATCAGTGAGATCTGAATAAGTATCTATCTCCTACCTTAATAGCAAATTCCCATACTTTCTTATTAATGTAGCAGACTTATAGATGGTTGCTAAAAGTCTGCAATCCTTTGGAAAATGTTTATATTCTTTGATCACTTATCTATCAGGGAATCACTTGTGGTCTTAAGTACTTGTTTTTTCCTTATGCATCTGAGATACCAGAGCCTTATGAGGAATATATGGTGCAAAAATCTTTTTTCCCTACTTGACAGCTTCTCCTTATCCTAGTTGCATTGATTTTGTTCATGCAAAGTTTTTCATCAGTTCATGTACTTGAGATTACAATATTTTTCTCCAAAAAAAACATAGCCTGAATACACTTGGCTTTCAGGATTCATTTGCCTAAAGTTTTTGTAAGAAAATGAAACAGACAAATCTAGACAGACAAAGCCCTTGTAACAGAAGCCTTTATTTTGTGAAATATAAAATGCATGATTCTGCCTGTCACAACTCAATCATCAAAGTCTATTTATACAGTGAACAGTTTTCTCTTTTTCTTAGAGTTCCTATTTCTACTTCTAATAATAATCCCAAAGACCAGTTGTCATTTCCTGTAATAGGTGAGCATTTGACAGAATTTAACAGGACAATTTAAAATAAGGTGCCCGATTCCCCAAGCATTTTCTCATCACAAAGGCTACTATTGTGAAATGATATTACAAATTTTCCTAGCAACACCTCTAAGAAGGCACCTCACTGTTCCTGAAATACTAAGGACTCATAGAGTGGGAGGAGAGTGAAGAATAGAGGAAAGCAACAGACAGGGGAAAGGGAAAAGAAGAAAAGAGAAAGAAGAAAGTGGGAAAGGAAAATGAGGGAGAGAGGTAGAGAAAGTTTCAGCTATTCTTATCTTCTATGACAGGAAAGATTTGATACTCCAAGGGAAGTACAAAACCTAAAAGATACTATGGCATCCAATCAGTTTAAGTACCAAGAGATCTTGGACATAGCTTAATACATCACCTTAAGTCCAAAAAATTTAACCCTGTTCACCTTTTTCTTACAATTTCTCCCTTTCTCAGAGAAGTCTCTACTTTTGTGCCCAAGTCCTTTGCAGATCAGGTTCTTTTCAATTATATTATGTACCTAGCATGCATTTGATATTTTCTCATATGAATACTTCTTACGTCCACTCAATAGAAGGTAAGTTCCTTGAAGGCTACAGGGACTATTTTGTTATTAACTTTGTACTGTACTTTCTACCTAGCATTTCAAGGCATTCAGCAAATACTTATTTAATCAAATTGGTCAATCAATGAGATGTTTTAGTCGACCTACATCAACCTCAGAAAGAATATAAATGGCATAAAAGGATCACATATAAATGATTTCTAATATAGCAGTGACCAGGTGGCAAGTTGGTTAATATAAACTGGCTTTGAAAATTGAGTGATGATTCTTTCTTTGAGACTAGAATCTATAAGACTACACATCATTATAAGAGTTGAAGTAAAAAATATACTCAAATTGATGAGGAAGGAGATCTGGAGCCTTTGTCTCACCCATATTCCATTACTTCACAGATGTTTGAGGAAAAAATAGGAAAGTGGGGAAAGGGGAATGTGCCATTATTCACAAATAGCCAGTTGTCTCTCCCCCAAACCCACTTCACACAGAGATTTTACAGTTTACCCGCTGGCATGACCTAGACACCATTTTGCTTCTGTGTAGGGAAATATAAAATGTATTCTCCCTTTAAGCTATTTACTATGACCAACATGATACTCAACCCTCCAGATGTTTGTATAACAAAGAGCTAAAGAGTAAAAAACAAAAGGAGAATAGTTCTGCATTGGAGACACTAAGAGCTCTATTCATTAGAAAAGATCCGCTGACTTCCACATCCAGCCCAACTATTCATTCTAAAATCACCCGGACTGTCGGAGACTGTTTTTTTTTTCCCCTGGTGGATAGGCCCAGGCAGTAGAGAACTGAACAGAATAGGCGTGAGTGTATTCATTACTCTCTACTGGCATCAACCCTTGCATGGCCACAGAAAGGAAAAAGAAGGGTTTAAAATTGCTGCATGTTTTGACCTGCACTTGAACACCAAGTCTTTTGACTGCCTCGAGTTAGTTAGTGATTCTGCTGACTCCCAAGCTATACCCAAGTCACATTAACCATATAACTGCTATGGCAGGTTTTAGAGAGGTCAGACCCATATGGAGCATAAAGGAGATGGACCACTGCTCTCTGGAACTGCTACTGGCTCATTTCCTTATTAATTCTTATTCTGGGCTCCAAGGCACAATTGACATTAATAGCATAGCATAGTAGAAAGTTAGAGGGAGCATAGAACAATTAGCTAGAGGGCAAGTCCTAGAGTCAGAAAGAGCTGGTTTCAAGTTCTGGCTCTGGCCCATACTAGCTATATGGCCATGAGTAAGTCACCGAAATTCCCAGAGTCACAGGTAGCTATTAAGATACATGTGATAAGATAGCAAGGTGGTGCAGTGAATAGAGCACCCACCCTGAAGTCAGGAAGACCTGAGTTCAAATCTGACTTCAGATACTTAACACTTCCTGTCTGTGTGACCCTGGGCAAGTCACTTAACCCCAATTGCCTTAACAACAAAAATATGCAGTGTGGTACAGTGGGAAGTCAAAAGACCTGATGTAGTTAAATCCTACCTCTAATATTTACTATTTCTGTTAATTAACTACCATATTCCTGTTTTATCAGCCATAAAATGAACACTATAATATAGACTAGAGGACCTCTCAAGTCCCTTCTAGACCTATTATCCTATAACTATATGTACATATTAATTATAGATCTGTATCACTAAAGGAAAGTTTCTGTATAATATAAGAGGATATTTGATAATAGGATATGTATGAATAATATGATATAACACAATATGACAATATAATATAATACAATAATGACATGATATTAAAGGGTATAATGCAACTTGTGATATAATTAATATAATATAATTATATAAGTATTATAATGTGCACCCAAGTCACTCTTGAAGACCATAAGTTACTTATGACTTTTTGATCTTCATCTATAGATGATATTTCCATAAAAGGAGTTCCCCACATTAATGAAATTATAGATTCAAATGACAGCAATAAAATAATAGACACAAGAACACTGTATTTTAATTCAGAGGACTAGATTTCAATCCTGGCTCTACTTCTTACTGAGGTAAGTCTCATTACTGCTCTAGGAATGAGTTACCCAATGTAAAGTGAGAATATTGGACCAGTTGAGCTCCAAGTCCTCTGGCCCTGCACTTTCAAGAGACTGAGAAATCTTACTCCTAACATGCCTAAAGGTCATGAAAACTCAGGTGGGAAGTTACAAAGGGCAAGAGCAAATAAAAATCCTCTTCTGATTTTCCACTCCTCTTCACTAAAGCTCTCTGTATATGGTAAAGAAGAAACTTATTTTGTTGAAGCACACCTATCAGCTTGCCCATCTTTGACAACTATCTAGGTGGAAATTAAACACTGTCGGGCATCTTCTAAGAAGATGAAAGTGTGACTCCAATTCCATCTCCTGATAAAAACAAAGCCTGATGTCCAAAGTTGTGAGCTGTTATTGAATGGGTAATAGTGACACCTCACTCATTTCTTTATAAAAAGAAAGCTTTGAAATATCTTGAACCTGAAAGACATTATTTCAAATCTAATACTATTCAGAGACCACGAGTACAGGCAGGGCAAATACTTGGATAAATAGAAAGCAAAGTTAACTATAGTTAAACAAGAAGAATTCACATTTATAGAGAACTTTAAAGTTTATAAGGAGGTTTTCTCATAAGTATTGTATCAGTGTTATTCTATAAACAAACCAATTACCTACTTCTACCTCCAAAAGTCAAATGCAATTCAATTTGGATCAAGTTATTTCATTTATCAGCTGCTCACTATGTGTAGAGAACTGAGAATATAAAGATGAAAATCATACAGTACAAAGATACAAGATAATACCTGTCTTCATGGAGTTCATATATTCCATATATTGAAAATTCAAACTGCAATCAAAGTAACATGAGGAATATATATTTTAATCATAAAAGTAGTATATTCTTAGAGTTCCTCTTGGAAAATATGCCCCAGAAGATCTAAAGAGGTAGCTGTGGTTTAGGGAAAAAAGACCTTGATAGAATGTTTAAGTCTAGGTTGGAGTCCTATCTTTGCCATTGTGACTTCAGTCAAACAGCTTCACTTTTCTACATTTCCATGTCTTTAGCTGCAAAACTGGGGAAAAGGAACGTGTTAATAGATATTAAATCCATGAGCTGTTTTTTACCCCAAGAATAATGTGTATAAAACAATAATATCATTTCCTATATATTGAGGGACAGTTAGGTGATGCAGTGGATAGAACTCTGGACTTGGAAGATTTCTTCCTGAGTTCAAATCTGGTCTCAGACACTTAATAGTCATTTGATCCTAGGCAAATAACTTTATCCTGTTTGCCTCATTTATTAAATGAGTTAGAGAAGGAAATGGCAATCTATTTCAGTGTCTTTGCCAAGAAAATCCCAAATGGAGTTACAAAGAGTTGGATGTGATGGAAATAACTGAATAACTGAACAATATATATTGAACCATTAGCAGTATAGATGCTGCCACTGTTTTAGGAGTGGCAGTCCTTCTAGATATCCCCTATCAACTGGAAATCCTTAAACCACTCAGAAAAAAAATCAATCAATTGTTGAGGAATTAGAGAGAATCCACATAACAGCAGACTGAAGCAACAGCTTTGAATTCTTAGTGTCTGGATTGAACCATGTCTTTGTTATAAAAATCAACAACTTAGACCTTAGTTCCTTTATCAGAAATTAAGGAATTCAACTAGAGTCCTTTCCAGCACACATGATTCAATCTCAGCTCTTTCATTTGCATTGTGTAACATTAAACAAATTACTTAATCTATCATCTTTATATTTAAATCTTTATCTTCTTTATCTTTAAAATAGGGACAGGGAGGACTAGATGGCCCTTCAGATACTTTCCAGTCCTGTCTGATTTGATGAGCCTATGTGGCTTCCATCTTTTATTAAGACCAACTGTCAATGATGAAGCTCAGATTTACAAATATATTTGGTTGTAAAAAAGAACATAGTTTTCATTGTACAGTAGTTCTGGTTTAAACAAAGAAGAAAGTAGAAAAAGTATTCCTTTCTGTATATAGAAATTACCACCCAGATCCTATATGTACAACCACCTAACTTTAACAGTGTCTCTCATGACAGAGAAAGAAAGCCATGAGGAATTCTCCTACAACCACAAAGTTACAAAGTCACATTCCTTTCTTCCTTCTCAGATTTCTCTTAGATCAACAAGGGACAATTACATGGCACAATGGATGGAGTGAAGACTTGGAATCAGAAGGATTCAGGTCTGGCCTCAGACATTTATTTACTAGCTGTGTACCCTGGGAATAACACTTAATCCTGTTTGCCTTGGTTTCCTTATCTATAAAAATGACCTGAAGAAGGAAATGGCAAATCACTCCAATATCTTGGTCTAGAAAACTCCAAATGGAGTCAGACAAGAATGAAAAATGACAGAAAGAAAATGTGATTAATTTTATTGGGTTGTTTTTTTTTTTTTAAGAAGGAATTCTTTTGAAAAAAAATTGTCTTTTTAAAAAATAATTCAGTTGGGGTTGAATGTCCATGCAAATGCCCATTCTATCATTCAACATAATTTCACAGGAAAAATAGTCACTTCTGGGCTCCGCCTTCTATTCCCCAACCACAGTTCTAAGTAAGACCCACCTTGAAAATCTGAAGACAGGTATTTCGCTGAATCTTAATCTAAAATTGTGGGCCCTTGAGATTATTCTTTAACAAAGCCACTTTTGCTTCATTATAGCTTACAACTTTAGCTCTACAACAGCTTCCAGAAATATTTAGAAAAAGGTACTTCTAAAAATCTCACTTATAATTTCCTAGCAAGTGAATAAGGATCAGTTGGAAATGTTGTTTGACTTGGAAGCTAAAGCTTTCTGAAATGATGACCCCTGGTGGATATAATAAGAATAAGCTCTGAACTAAGAAGGATAGTAGTGTTGAATTGAAGGAAAAATAATGATCAAGCATTAAAACTAGGACTAACCGTTCCAATGGTTTTGTGATGGAGAAAGCCATCTGCATCCAGAAATAGTACTATGGAGATTGAGTGTAGATCAAAACATAATATTTTCACCTTTTTTTTTTTTTTTACTGTTGTTTGCTTGCTTTTTTGTTTTCTTTCTAATTTTTTTTTGATCTGATTTTTCATGTCCAGCATGATAATTGTGGAAATATGTATAGAAAAATTGCATATGTTTAATATATTGGATTACTTGCTATCTAGTGGAGAGGGTAGAGAAAGAAAGGGGAAAAAATAGAACACAGGGTTTGGCAAGGGTGAAGGTTAAAAACTATCTATGCATGTGTTTTGAAAAAAAATAAAAAATAAGAGCAAAGAGAGGGGATGAAGACTGTATGGAAGGGGGAGAGACAGGACCTGACAGGGAACAGAACTGCATGAAGTATAAACATTTCATTGTTCGTGGTTTTCACTGCATGTTCTTTCTTTGGTAACTCATAAGAATATCTCTAATTGCCTACCAACTTCTACATCATACCTCATTTCCCAGATGAGACTGGGTCCACTCTGACCTAGATGCCCTCTATTTTATCAATGTCCCTGAATACGAGAGGATACTCCAGATAAGGTCTGATCAGAATAAAGTTGAACAGTATTATCATCTCCCTAGTCACACTAGGAATCACATTTCATCCTTAGATTTTTTTTTTTTAATGGGACTAGGCTCACAATCAAGTCAAACATAAGTAAATATCCTTATTTTCATAGCCATTTATATCACTTTCAAGAGGGAGTATCCTCTGCCACTTCAGAATCATATGCACATATGTGTACAAGGAGTTATTCAGACAAAGAAGAATTTAGACTGAACAATGCTCTCCTGTGGAAGGTACAAGAGACTAGAGAGAGGAATATTGGGTCTGGGAAGTCTAGTTGATTTCTACAATAGGGTGCATCTGTTTTCTTTACTCAATCTTCTCCAGTTGGTCTTATACCAATCAACAGCCAGATGACAAAAGCAAGAGAAAAAAAATTTATTTTATTGATGTAATTACAGCAATGCCCCCAACAGAGGGGAACTTTTGTTTGCTATAAAAGTCACAGTCACTGAGGCAAACACTTGTTGAAATCCAGGTTGCCCTAGAAATTAACCAGCTCCCTTGAAAATATTAATGATAAGACAAGGAAAGAAAGGGATACTGGTTAATAAGAGAGCGATTATATTAGCAATTAATAAGAAGGCAAGACAGCCATAGATTTATTTAATGGTTAGGGGGAGTTCCTGTCCTAGAGTGCCCCCTGCTGACCATCTCAGTAATCATGTAATTAAAGAGGAAAAGGAAATTCTCAAGATAAACATTGAATATTTTTTGAAGTGCTGAAATATTGTATTTAAAATTATATACATAACTTGCATGTTATACATGATTATACAATACATTTTAAAATTTCATAACTCCCCTGCTATTTATCTATGATAATGAGTAAGGAAACAGGGTTGCCTGGTGCACATTCAAATACTTTCAAAAGTGATGCTCAGACACATACGATATATAGTAAGGTCTTTTTTTTTTGTAGTTTTAAAAAAGGAAGATTATTTGGTTTTAGGCCTACAGATCCTTTTAGAAGTTTTTTTTTTCATCTTAAAAGGAAAAATAAATATAAAATTCCAAATGATTAATGATGGAGTAAAATTGGAAATATTGCTTCTTGGAAATTGCTTCTTGGGTACCTCTAACTGGACATCCTACAGACATTTTAAACTTAGCATATTCAAAAGTGCTCATTCTGTCCCTTTTTCTTCCTTTTCAAACTCTACCCTGTTCCAAACATTCCTTTTACTGCTGAGAATACCATCAGTCTCTTGCTCCCCCAGATTCCTAACTTAATGTCATCTATGGCTCATTACTCACACTCACCCCATGAATCCACATCTTATTATTTCAACTTTCACAACATCTCTCATATTCATCTCTTTCTCTTCACTTATGAAACCATACATCTAGTTCATTCAGATACTCATCACCTTGCTCCCTTGGGCCATTAAAATGACCTTTTTACTGGTTTTCTCTGCCTTAAGCCTTTTCCCACATCAATCTACCTTCCCCTGGGCTGCCAAGGAGATGTTTCTAAATTTGTTAAATACTTTCCAATTACATTTTCATCTAATTTGGCTATATTTGGAATACAGTGGTAGGTCAGGTGTTTAACACTTCTCAACTACATCATATGCATCTTCATTCTGTAGCAGGGACTCAATTAAACTTGATTTGCTTTTAGACTTATTTTTTAATGAGGATTTCTAGAATTCTAGGACATGATCACTTTCTTCCACTTAAAATTGACTTTGTGATATTTGCTAATTAATTTAACTTAAAATTTCAGTGAAAGACTCTAGGCCTAAATGTATATGTGGATAAAAATACTCATTTTTATTAATATAACTAAAGAAATGAAAGATAAAATCAAAAATAAAAGAAGAAAGAAGAAGAAAATGGAAGAGGAGGAGGAGGAAGAGGAGGAGGATAAAAAGGAAAAGGAGGAGGAAGAGGAGAAGAGAAAGGGAAGAGGAGGAGGAAAAGAGAAAAAAGAGGAGAAAGAAGAGGAGAAAGGGATGGAGAGGAAAAGGAGAGAAAGAAAAAGAAAAAAGAAGAAATCAAGACAGGAAGAAAGGAAGGAAAGAGGCAGGGAGAAAGGGAAAAAGGGAGGCAAGGAGGGAGAGAGGAAGGGAGGGAGGGAGATGATAAAGCTTTTTTTGTCTCTATTAAAAAGAAAGCAGATATTTTTTACCTAAAACAAGTTGTAACATCAAATCCCAGATTCCTCAAGCCTAATCCTTGAAGCCTCTCCCTGATTGTTTCATCTCCCATTGGACTGGATATGGATGAGTTATGACTGGATGTTGTCCTAACTTTACTTTACAATGATCTCTTATTAGGGCTGTGACTAGGGAAAAGATATTAGCTTATTAAGGGCAAGGAATTAACACATTAGTGTGTCACATTTGCATATAAATGCAATTATGCTAATTTGAATTTCGATATATCTATCAGCTCAGACTGCTCTAAGTAGCAGCAGTACTGTACAGTGGAAAGAATGTTGGATTTGTAGTCAGAAAATATGGGTTCAAATCGTATCCCTAGCACTACCTATATGATTCCAAACTAGATATTTAATCATCCTAGGCTTCTGTTTATTCATCTGTAAAATGAGGATTTGGAGCTAAATGTCTTCTTAGGTCTCTTCCCTCTTCCTCTCTAGATCTATGAGTCTATGAATGATCAGAATTGAAGACCTGGGAATCCTTAAGGTTAAAAATAGGGCTCCTCAGCAAGAAATCAAAAAGGAGGTATTCTATAAAAGAGTAACATTTCCCCTTTTCTACCCTAAAAACAGAACTATGCTATTTTCTCACTCAAATGTCAGAGTTCTAATATGGAATCCATTGATCTACCATTCCATTAGCCTGATGGTATCACCAAAGGACTACCTCACACCCAGAATGTTGCTTCTAGGAGAAATGGCCCAGTAGGAAGTTAGAATTCCATCACTTGAATTGTGACATTTATATGTTACCCATAGCTCAGAGTCCTTTAAAGATTCTGAGATCACATGGACCCCCAAAAGGGTCATTCATTATCTTTCTTTGGCTCTTTCTTTACTTGTACCTGTGAGGAGTAAATTCAGGAAAAATCTCCTAGGGAAAAAAAAAAAAAAAAAGCTTTCATATGGCTCATGTCTAGTTTTCCTCAAAAGTGAATAAAAGATGTCCAACTCTTACACAGGTAGTCAATTTATATATGATCATTGAATATGGGGCCACTTTTAATTCACCCACCACTTACCACTTACCAAAGTTCAGAAACTACCATTAGATTCTCAACTCTTCCTTCCCCTCCAAAATAAAAACATTTTAAAGCTATTGAATACACACCCCCATTCACCTTTCACTTGTATTATCCAAACAATTAACAGCAATATCATAGATAACTGGAAAAGTACAGATTTTCTGGCCCCTGTGGCAAAGCCTTAAAGTCTCTTAGCTTTAGGACAGTTTTCTTTCTTCTGCAAACTGCACACTGTTGAAGTAATTTTTCTCCCTCCAGTAAGTCAGTCCCCAACTTATTTTATCTCTTGGGAACCTTTAGACATTCATGGAAAGTAAATTCTTGGGAATCTTAATTTCTGATCTATACTTAGAACAAAATTAAATACAAAGGCATATATGGACTTCCTTCTCGAGTTTGTTTCTATAAACAGGCAGGTTGTGCTTCTCTTACATGTTGCCATATATATTTTTCTTGTTCCTAAGGCATGGAGAAAGAGAGATAAATCCATCCTACTCCCCCAAATTTAGAAATTCAGGAGAGGTAAAAGCTGCTTTACAATTATTTTTTATTGATCATGGAGGAGATAACTCACTTAACAATTTTCAATCAACCAATCATCAGGAGGTAGATCCATATCTAAAGCCCATCAGTAAAATATTAGTAAACAAGTCTACCATCATGGAAGTTGCCTTTCAGATTCCTGCAATAAGATCCACACCTTATAGATCATACTTCTATAGCTGTGAGTTAACCTTGGAGGGGGCAACTAGATAGAATTAATAGAATGGATAGACCTTGGACTCATAAAGACCTAAATTCAAATCCAATCTGGGACACCTGCCAGCTATATGACTCTGGGCAAGTCATTTAACTTCAGTTTATTTCAGCTTCTTCAACTGTAAAAATGGGATAATAATCCCTATTTAACAGGGTTATTATAAGGATAAAATGTGACAAAATCTGCTTTTCTTAGAGTGCAACACTTTATAGGCTATGTAAATACTAGATGTTATTATTATTATTTTCTAATCCAGTGATATCAAATTCAAACAGAAACAGATCCTTGAAGGATCATATTGCCTTAGAAAACTACAAGAAAACATTTTCTATGTTGTATTGTATTTTTATTTATTTTGTTAAACATTTCCCAATTACAATTTAATCTAGTTCTGGCCTCATTCAGGAATTTTGTGGTCCATTTAGGATTGGCAGGCTGTGAGTTTGATATATCTAATCTAAGGTGACTCTTCTCATTTTATAAAAGTTTAAAATAAGGGAAATGACTTGTTCAAAGTGAGAAAAGTAATAAGCAGCAAAGCAAAAATTGGAACCCAAAGTCCTTTGAATCCAAATCAAGCAGCCCCAACCATCCCTCTGAACTCCGTTGTGATGAAACTTGCACCTCGTGTAGGTAACTTTAAAGTTACATGGAAGTTGTTTTCAAGGGCTGACTGGGATCCTGATGTTGTCATAAACTTGTGTCCAACAACATATAGTTGTGGCCATAGGCGTACCAGGTACTTTTTTCATTGTTTCCATGATCTCTCTATCCATCTTATCCTCTACTGTCCTTCAATCTTTCCCAACATCAGGGTTTTTTCAATGATTCTCATCTTTTCATTATGTGACCAAAGTATTAAAGCTTCAGTTTCAGTATTTGGCTCCTCAGTGAATAGCCTGAATTAATTTAAGTATCTCTTTGTTGTCTAAGGGAACTCTCAAAAGCCCTCTCCAGCATCACAAGTTGAAAGCATCTATTTTGTAGCTCTCCACTTTCTTTATAGTATAACTTTCACATCCCTATATTACTGCTGAAAAAACCATAATTTTGATTATATAATGGACCTTTATCAACAAGGTAAAACCTCTTTGCCAAGAAACCTCATGGATAGTACTAAAATCCAGATGGATATTCAAGAAATCTTCAAAAAAGGCATACTATGGTCGACCTGCCATTTGGGGGGGAGGGGAGGAAGGAGGGGAAAAAATTGGGGGAAAAAAAAAGTTTTGGCAATTGTCAATGTTGTAAAATTACCCATGCAAATATCTGGTAAATAAAAACTATTATTTTTAAAAAAGCATACTAAATATTAAAGATAATCTATCTCCTTAACCAAAAAACCTTGTGCATGGGAAATATTCAAATTAGAAGGCCATTCCCAATCCTCTAACTAAAGAGAGCCCTGTGCAGATGGGATCTAAGGACTAGCAATGAAGCGAGAATTTTTTTATTTGCTGGTAAATGCTGCCACCTTATGGTTCTTCCATCATGCATCAGCTAAGCAATAGGCAATTTCTTCTTGTGAATTCTTTAGGAGCATTTTATTCTGAGACCCATTCACAGGGAATAGAAAAATTCATTTGACATAGGGAATTGTTAGGCTAGGAGCAAACAAATCAGTCTGTAATTTGCTTGCAGGAAGGGCAGAAGCACGGATATCAAACCACAACTGATCCCATGTTTATTGTTAATGAGCAGAAAAAGAAGTTAAAAATAACTAGGTAACTATTAACAGTCTAAGTCTCATTTAGATAATTAGTAGCTACACTTGTCAGCAGTTTGATTGCCTGGTAATTACAGTTTAAGTTAAACAGGTAAATCTGAAGCATAATTATTTGTTTGCAGATGGGGCTAACACTACCCTGTATGAAGCATCATCATGTCATTCATCTGTGGCTGCATGATAATTATTGGGCTGTTATGGAGTATTTATATATGCAAATAAATATTTAAAATTAAAATGCCACAAGAAGATAGACAAAAGGTGGAGGAGTAACACTGGATTATGATTAAAATGATAGAGTCTTTTTACAACACCATCAGTTAATATGAGTTGGGAAACTATCAGCACATCATATTGCAGTGGAAACAGAACAGCATCTGGAGTAAAGATTGTTGTCATTTAGTCATTTCAGACTTATCTGAGTCTTTGTGACCCTATCTAGGATTTTCTTGACAAAGATATTGGAGTGGTTTGCTATTTCCTTGGCCAATTCAGAAACTGAGGCAAATAGGGTTAAGTGACTTGCCCAGGGTCATACAATTAGTAAGACAAATCTTTCTGATTCCCAACCAGTGCTTTATTTACTTCACCACCTAGCTGACTTGATGTCATATCCTAACCAAGTTATATAATCTCTCCCTCTTTAAATTACCCCCTGGTTTCCCTCTCTTCCTTTGATTTCCTACTAAAATCTCACCTTCTACAGGAAGTCTTTCTGAATTTCCCCTAATACCTTCCCTCTGTTGATTATTTCCATTTCATCCTGTTCATAGCATGTTTGTACATTAGTATTTGCATGTTGCCTCCAGCATTAGATTGTAAACTCCTCTAGGGCAGGGGCAATCTGTTGCCTTTCTTTCCAGTCAGCTTCTTTTCCTCTAGTGCCTAATACAGTACTTGATACCTAGTAGACACTTCAGAAATATTGACTCACTAACTATCTGATAGATATGGAATCAAATAGAAAAAAATTAATCCTCTTCAATACATAAGAACTCTTCAAATACTTGGAAATAGCTGCCACACCATCCTTGAGTCTTCTATAGCTCAAGGTAAATACTACCAATTCCTTTAACTAATTCTCACACTATATGATCTCAAAGTTCTCCCTATTTTTCAATCATCTGCAAATCTGATAAGCATCCCATCTCCTTTTATCTAAGTCATTGATAAGCATGCTAAATAACACAGGGTCAACACTAGGTTTCTGTAGCACTTCACTGGGGACCTTCTAAGTAGAATTTCAAGGAGTTATGCCAGTTGGTAACTACACATCTAATTCAATAGAATATGAATATTGGAATTGAAATACTAAACATTGAAAGAGTTAAACTATTTATTGCAAGACAAATCATTCTTATTCTTTCTTATTAGCTCTCCCACATGTGTGCAAACACATAGAAACACATACTTCTCTGGGATGTAAAAGAAACACAACTAAATTGTTTATTTCTGAAATGGACCATCTAAAAAACACCGTTCAAGAGCATGCAAAAGCTTACATATGCTGAGTGAAAAGGAAGTTGGTTGCCTAAATCCTCTCAAAATTTTAGTCACTAGTTTTTCTTAACTGAATCATAAGAAAAAATAAGAGAAAAAGATGGGGTGATGGAAGGAGTAATTTCAGGGACTGGCCAACAATGACCTACAACCTTCCTCCTTTTTTGAGTCAGTTGGGGTTAAATGACTTTCCCAAAGTCATAGAGCTAGTCACATTTGAACTCAGGTCCCCCTGATTCCAGTGACAATGCTCCATCCACTATGCCATCCAGCTTCTCCTACAGCCTTCCTATTCAGCAATAATTCTCTTTATAACTTTTCTGTTTTATAAATTGTTTTGCTGACACTGCCCATTTGAGATACTTAGTATACATATTGTTATCAGCCTTTATAGATGTAGAAACTATGTTTACCTTATATCCATAAACAAAGCTGGAATTTGAACCCCCATCTCCTGATACAAGTCTAGTATAGATCTATCCAGTATACTTCCTAAAAGAAAGCATTCATGGAAGGAAGAAAGTGCAAAAAATGTTGATATTGATTAAAATAGCCTGTTTTCACTTGCATTTTCATAAATAAAACAGTGGAAATCTCTCCTTAGCTGGTTAGTCTGTTTCTTTAAAATAAAAAGAGAATGATAAAGTCCTCTTCATAATATTATGCTCATTGATAGGGTTTATAACTGAGAAGCTCCTTAGAGATCTAAAAATCTAGCTTCTTGGGTAGCCCAGTGGATAGAGTGAAGGGACTGCTCTTTCTGAGTTCAAATCCAGCTTTAGTAACTTAATCCTCTTTGCCTCAGTTTCTTCATCTATAAAATGTGCAGGAGAAGGAAATTACAAACCACTCCATTATCTTTGCCAAGAAAATGCCATATGGAGTCATGAAGAGTCAGGCTCATGAAGCATGACATGACATGACAGAGCAACCTAACTCCTTTGTTTTTCAACTTATAAAAGCAAATTACAGAGAGGTTAAGTGACAGAGCCAGAATTCAAACTAGGTCTCTCTAATTTCAAATACAATCCTCCTTTCACATCACCATAATGATTCAAATCCAGATTTTCTGGCTCTAATTATGTGTTTTCTTCCACTGTCTACAATTCACTTGAGCCTTACAGCATAGTAGAAAAGAATACTGATGCAGGAGACCTGATTTTCCAATTAACTATGTTGTTTGGGACTAGTCACTTAATACCTTTGAGCCTTAGTTTTCTTTTCTATTAAATGAGGATAATAAGATCATAAGGTCATAAAGCCCTCACAAGGCTTTTGCGAGGGGATATATGCAACCAACTTTCTTTTGTCTCAGGAGATGTGGAACCTTTTGAGAAAATATGAAAGTATATACTTTTGGCACATAGTACATGATATTGGGTGGCTTGTGTTTGACATTTCATTTCAGGTATAAACAAGATGGTGCTCCAGGTCATGAGGAACTCATCTGAGGACATCTCCAGTTGTCCTGGTCTATATCTGGCTACTGGACCCAGATGGCTCAGGAGGGGAAAGTAAGGCAAATGTCCTTGCCCAGTCACCTCTCATTTAAATCCAATTCACTTGCATATTATGGCAAGGCCTCCCTGATGTCATGGTCCTTTTCCAGAATGATGATATAAATAAGGTAAGAGATATAAAAGTATAACAAGGGTTATTAACCCCAATCCTCAGCAGCAAATTGCTGCTGATACAATCCCCCACATGGAAGATGCTAGGCAGCTTGCTTCTGGGAGAGTTGTGATGACATATTATGAAAGTATCTTGGAGAAAGTTGGATCATATACAAACATTCTTTAATTGGTTCTGACCAGCTAGCCACATGGTGAAGTGCAACCTTTTTGATTGTTGCTATTTGCAGAAAAGGTAATGGAAATAAATTCAAAAGTTGACCTTATCTTTTTGATCTTGTTTTGGCTTTTCTCTTTATGAGATTCCATTCTGGCAGATGATGTCCGGTGAGAAACAGTGCTATAAAGGCTAAGGTCTCAGGCTCTCTCCCTCTGCAATCTACAAACTTGTGAACTTTGAAAAATCAGAAGAATGATTCACAAAATATCCAGGAATCTAATAGCTGAGTGCATGTCAGATTTTGAATCCAAGATAGTATAGATGCACTGAGTACTAACTATCAGCCTTCAGGATCCAGACCAATAGAGGGTGAGAAAGGGAATCAGATGCAGTAGCCAGTCCTTTTTTTTTCTACACTAATATAAAGTAGCTCATAACTAAGATAATATTATCTCACTAACATACTCCTTTGATGCTACAACTCATCAAAGATGAATAGAGATGACTGGGTTCTCAAGAGCAATAACAATGGGGCAGAAACTCTGACAGATCCTACCAATGTAGAAAGTGGGGAAGAAATGGAAAGAGCATTTATTAAGAGCCTACTAATAGGCACTGTGCTAAGCACTTTTTACAAATATTATTTTGTTTGATTTTTATAACCCCATAAAGTACTTATTATCCCCATTTTATAGTTGAGAAAATGTAAGCAGCAAGAATTTTCCAGGATCATGTTGCTAGTAAAAAGTGTAAACTCTTGAACTCAGGGCCAGTGCTTTATTCTTTTTACTTCTAGCTGCCTCTAAAAAAGATTTTGAGTAAACAGCAAGTGCTGGACTATTTATCTGTTGCAGCTGTTTTTTGAGAGGCTCATTACCCTACTAGCCACAGAATAACAGAAATTACTGAAAATTAAAAAAGACTTCAGCATTTAACTAAGTCAATCTATACACTAAAAGAATACCCACTATAACATATCTGGCAAATGATCATCCAACCTTTTCTTGGGTAAAAAAATTTTTCAGAGAAAGCAACTTTCAAAGACTATCTACTAAACTATAGATGTGGTGAAATCTGCACAAGTTGCTGGATATCCATCATTGGAAGTCAAAAGATTGAACCAATTGCTAGTCGGTATGTAATGATTCATTCAATGGATAGGGAACTTGCTAAAAGGAACCTCATATTTCTTCTATTTCTAGGATATTACACAAGACTATATTGAATAAGAACAAGTCTTGAATTTGTCCTTTGCATTTATTAAAACCAAAGAACTATTTACTTGCAGTGGCAGCAAATTGGACTTTTCAGGTAACAGAATTAACTGCAAAGATGCAGCTTCAATGAAGAGACAGCTTATGGCAATCTCAGTCCAGAAGAGCAGGTAAAAGATTAAGACTTATAGAATTTGATGTTTTAAACATGAACCCCGGAAATGGCTACATTGGAAAGATTGGAAGGTGCTGGGAAGATGGGAGAATTCCCAGACTAATCCTCCTAAATACAAAGAAAGATCTAAGAAACATAGAATTTCAGAAAAGCCTTGATGGGAGAGAAAAATCATAAAACCATTTTTATTAGGTCCACCACAAATTTATATTGCAGAATCTCAACTGAAATCCCTTTATATCTTCCTAGTCCTGACTTTTTTTTCCCCTTTCTTACATTTTACTCTCTTCTACAACTTCTACAATCCATTCATAGTGGTCTAATTTCTGTTCCTTGAAGACAGCATCATCAAACCATCTCCCATCTCCATTCCTTGCACAGGATGTCTTCTAAGTTTAGAATGCTCTCTCCCTTCTCAGCACTATCTTCCAGCTTCCTTTGGCTTCCCATCTTCTACAAGAGGTTCTCCCCTGCCTCCACTTTCTCCCTAACTTATTACTTTAAATTTTTCCTCTGAGATTGCCTTCCATTTTTTATTCTATATATCTTTTCTATACATAGTTATTTGCATGTCATCACTCCATTAGAAAATGGGATTGTGATTTTTACCTTGCTTTGTATCTCCAGTACTTAGGAAAGTGTCAAATAATAAGCTCTTAATAAATGCTGACTGACTGAAAATATAGGTTTTTGAGTGTGTTGGAATCATCACAGACCAGCTTACACATTTATACCTTGGAAATTGACAAACACCACAAATCGGGGCTTAATTTAAACTTAATTTAGTTTTGTTGGTTGTTTAGCCTTAAGAAAGTTATAGAGAAAGTGTTAATACAGATTAAACTTTAAAGAATTTTGCAAGTATTTATTTGTTTGCTTATCTATTTATTAGCGATCTGGTTGTCAAACATTAATCAGCACACTTTTTAAATCCAATCATATCCAAAAAGCAATCCCTCTATAACATATTAGACAACTGGAGATTCAGCCACTGCTTGAAAGCCTGAAAGAAGAGAGGAAAAAAATGACCTCTTTAAGCAACTCATTTCACATTTGGATAGCTGACATTTTTCTTCCTTACTTAGACTGTTTCTCTTCTATTCGTTGCTCCAGTTCTTCCCCTGAAGCAAAACAGAACCACTCTAATCTCTCTTCCATAGTACTATCCTTAAAACACTTGCAAATAGCTATCCTGCTAATCCTGAGTTTTCTCTTCTCTAGGCCATATGATCCTTTTAAGGCATGAGCAAATGACCTTTTCTTATCATGTTTTCCTTTCTCTGGATCCTTAACCATTGTTGAAGTTTTTTATTTTCAAAATATATGTATAAATAGTTTTCAACTTTCAACCTTGCAAAACCTCATGTACAAAATTCCTTCCCTTCCTTCCACTCCCTCCCCAAGATGGCAAGTAGATTGATAAATTTGTAACAGTAATCACTTCTTAAAAGATGTCAATAATTGAACATAGAACTCTGTATGGGATCTGATCAAGGCAGACTACCATGATATTATCATACCTTTTCAACTCTGTCCCTCTCTTAATGAAATCCAAGATAAAATTGGTCTTTTTGGCTACCATATCATGATATTCATTCATATTGAACCTGCAACCCTCTAAAATCTCCACATTTTAAAAAATGAGTTATTTAATCATCATGCCTTCCTATCTTATATTTGTGAAAATTTGATTTTTTGAACTCATAAAATTTTACATTTATCTTTGTTAAATTTCAATTTATTTGTCTCGGTTAAATGGTCTAGCCTATGAAGAATTTTTGTTCTCCAGACTGTAGCTCAGTGTCTTAGCCACTAGAATATCATAAGCCACTTCCCACTAGAATACATAAGAATTTCCCATATCTTGGGAAATAATGAGGATAGTTCAGAATGAGGTCCTGAACTATTATTCTTCAAGACTGAAGGCCTGGAATCTACAAGTTTGAAAATAGGAATCGGTATCAGCAAGGAATCAAAGAATAGTGTAAATTCAGCCCATAACATTCCTCATAGCCTATTAAATTTGGTCAATATAGACTCCTAGAGAGAAAAAGGAAGAGTTCCAAGACAAAGCAAAGTTCCTGGACCTAACCAAGCAAGGAGTTCCAACAATGAACAAGAACTAGAGCCAAGTAATCAGAAGCATGATATGGAGGAGCCAACTCTAAAATTGCTCATAACCAGGAATGTGAGTCATATGGACTGTGAAAAGGAGGTAAAGGTGATCAGTTCTTGAGTGATTCCAAGTGACTTTTTGAGGAAATATTGACCATTCATTAGAGGAGTGAGTTATTTGAGTCTTGAAAATCCAAATTTTTTCCTTTTTCAGAGAGGTTCTCAACCCTAGGGTCTAACTATAGATCTGTAGTAATTATAATAACAAAGATCTGTAAAGGGCCCTGGGGAAAGTAAAGCCTCCACAAAGAAGGGAATGAGAGTTATTTTGACTATTCATGAATTTATATGCAAATTTGTTATGTTTTGCATTTGAGGGGAGTTAATTAAAGACTATGCTATGGTCACTGAATTTTAGCCTCAGTGTTTGCAGGTGAATTAATGACCTTTTTATGTTTCACTTTCATATTGGAGAAGTTGACACAGTTGTATTTTGATGTTCCTAAAGCAAGCTCGGGGTGAGGGCAAAATAAGCCAAATTCTGATATCCCTATGGGAAACCCTAGGTGAAGGCACAAATAAAAAGACTGATTTAAGAGCTAACTTTAAATCCATGTAAATCCAGACTAGCTCTCTGGAGGATCTCAGAGACCTTGAGTCCTTGGTCTTCGAAGAGGAGTGAAGAGGCAGGACTCAGTGGATGGTCAAACACGGAGTCCATTTATTCCAAATTCTCTCAGCCTTATATACCCTAATATCCTTACATTACTATAGCATACTGCGCATGTGCTAACTATATGCTGCACATGTGGGACCACATAAACAACTTGCTATTGTGTGTAGCTGTCTATCACTCTTCCACCTGGTATCACTCTGCTTCAATTACAACACAGGTTGTCACAGTCCCTTGACTTCTCAGGAAGGCAGAGAGCCTTTAGGGGAGATGGGGAGTCAAACCTCACCCAGAGTTCCCTCCCCCACTATCTATGGTCCTCTACAAGAGGCCTTGTAAATATTTTTAGTTATGCTACCAACCTGTTTTTGCTAATGTTAGTTTACTATTTGTGGATCTGCAGCAGTCCAAAAAAAGTGAAAAGTCTAAAAGAAAAAATAGGACTCAACACATTGGCAATCAGCCTGAGTACAAAAAAAAAAAAAAAAAAAAAAAAAAAAAAAAAAAAGGAAAAGAATACTTCCAACCCTTCAGTGAAAATTTCTCCTCTAAAGCTTTGGAGATAAGCTTGTACTCATATGAAGTTCTCAGTATTTCCAAATTATCCACATATTCCACACATCAATACTTCCAACCCTTCAGTGAAAGATAAGTACATCTAGTTATTAGGAAGAAAGTAAATTGATTATGTGAATAGCATTATTTATACTAAGCTGTAAATTATTGTTAGACAACTCAACAAAGACTGTTTACATTTTAAAGATTTAGCTCAAATCAAACTCTAATTAGTGAAATGAATTCCATTCAAGTTGTTCACTGAATTGGTAATTTTTTTTCTTTTTTCTTTCTTTTTAAAGCTTTTTATTTTCAAAATAAATGCATAAATAGTTTTCAACTTTCAACCTTGCAAAATCTTGTGTACAAATTTTTTTTCTCCCTCCCTTCCCTTCACTCCCTCCCCTAGATGGCAAGTAGATTGATAAATTTGCAACAATAATCCCCAAAACAACCACAGAGACAGAAAACTGACATGGGAGATTATGCATGTACTGGCAATGAGAAGAAGGAAACAGCAACAACAACTAAGATGCAGAGAGCAATGTAAGATAACAGGTGCTGAGTAGAACACATAATCAAATGAAAGTTCTGTCTAGCAAAGAAAATACCTAGCAAAGCATCTCATGTAGTTCTTGTAGAAAAAAATAAATGGAAAAATAATAAGCTATATGATAGAATAATTAAATGGATGTAAAACCAATTGAAGGGCCAAGTGCCCAAAAATAGTCATCAGTGACCTGATGTCAAATTAGCAAGAGATATCTGGTGGAATGGCCCCGAGATCTGTGCTTGGCCCTTTGTTGTTTTACATGTTTGTAAGTGATTTGGATAATAGAATCTGCAAGTGACATAAAACTAAGAGGAATAGTTCTGCATCACCACCTGCTTATTGAATATTTTCAACTAGATGTCCCATGATATCTCAAACTCAGCATAGCCAAAATGGAACTCAGTATCTTTTCCCCCAAAATCCACTTCTCTTCTAAACATTCCTACTATCAAAAGTGCCATCATTCTTCCATTCACTCTGATTCTCAACCTTGGGATTCAAATATTCATTCTCATTTACCAATCAGTTGCCAACATCTCATCAGATGCTTCAACATCTCTGACAAATATTTCCCCTACCACACCATCATCCTAATTCAGACCCTCATCATCATCCAGCTGTAAATAGTTAAAGTCTCTTAGTTGGTCTACCTGCCTCAAGTCTTTCCCCATAGTCTAAACCATTCTCTACACAATTGGCAAACTGATTTTCACAAAGCACAGATCTAGACACACTATTTCCTATTCAATAAACTCTAATGACTTCCAGTGATTTATATGCTTCTGTTTAACATTTAAAGTTCTTCAGAACCATATTACTCCCCTCCATGAACTCTAACTTCTAGTCATACTTATTGTTCCTTACACATGACACTCCAGCTACCATCTCCATGCTCTCTACTAGTTATCTGTCCTTTATGTTTGGGTATAATCTCCCTTCTTACCTTCACTTCTTGGAATCCCTGATTTCTTTTGAGACTCAAGTACCATCTTCTGTAGATCTTTCTAGGCCCTCCCAGCTTTTAGTGTTTACTTTATGTCTACTTTATATGCATTTTGCATTTTCATGTATCATTTCTCTTATTTGCATATATATTTCTTGAGAATAAGGACTGTTTTGTTTTCTTTCTTATTTGTAGGCTCAGTATTTAGCACATTGCACCCTAAGTATTCAATAGATACTTAATAAATGCTTGTTGATTTAGTTCTGCTTATTTATCTAGACATTCACTAACTATTCCTTTCATACTATGGTCTATAGTTTTGCTAGGACTGAAAGTAAGTTTATTTATCTATACTTTGCAGTTTCTACTTTCTGCCATTTTTGAAAATCAGAACAATTGCTCCTTGCAATCCTTCTTTACCTTTCCCATTCTTCATAATCTATTAAAGATCACTCACAATAGTTCAACAGTAACATCTGAATAGATCCTCCAGTGTCTGAAGATGTATTTCATTTGGGATGGGTGACTTAATCTCATCAATTAAATGATCTCTCCTACATATTTCTATGAGCCTTGTTTTTTTTTTTAATCTTTCCACTTCAAGCAGAGAAACAAAAACATCATTAAGAATTGAGAAGTAATATTTTCTCTGTCCTCCATTATTAATGAGCCCATCTGTGCCAAGCATTGATCCTACCTCCTCCTTTGATCTTTCTCTTTTTTCTCAATATAACTTCATAAGTTTTTTTTTGTTGTTGTCCTTTGCTTTCCTCAACCATCTCAACTCATTCTGAATTTTAGCACTCCTGCACTATCTTATCATTCTAGGATTTTTTTTTTCATTCTGTGTTAAGTGTAAGGTTCTTTTCATAATTTAAGGGGACTAGTTCATTCCCTGTGTCTCCAAGAAGCTGAAGCATGCAGGGCACTCCTATAAAACTCTCAGCAGACAGGCAAAATCAGGATGAGGTAGCCAACAGGAGTCAAACCCAGCAGTGAATTAAAAACAAGAATGTGAAGATCTCTCCTGGCAGAATGAGAACAATTTGTTCCAATGGCCGATGGTCCGGCATTGAAAATGCCAGGGTCACCCACTGCATCCTGGGCCATCAGCGGTCACCCTACTTTGTCTTGATACTGACTTTCAATATCTCTGGAAAAAAGAATGAGGCTTTGGGCAACTCTGCTCCACTTAAGTCCAATCCACATGGGAGTCAAAACACCAATCCACAGTATCTATCATTGATCCCCTTTGAAAACAAAGAAAAAATAACAGCATTTCCTATACATCCATATTATTCTCTTCAATCTTCCTCATCTGAATCATAGGGCACATGAGAGGTGTAAGTGATTTGCTAGGTTTCCAAAACTAGAATATATTAGAAGTGGTACTTGAAGCTTAGGTCATCTTGATTCCACCATGCACTAGGCCATATCATCTCTGGAGTCAAAATAAATAGCCTGATATGTGTTTCAAGAGACCTACAGTATACTGGACAATCACAATTATAAGTGCTATTTCCCAACACATCTTCCTAACATTTGAAAAGATCGCCAGGTAATTCCTGACTTTTTGTTTGTAGGGCTCTAAGAACTGTGCATCTTTATGTATTCTGTTACCAAAGCAGACCTCCTGATTCTTTGACTGGCTTTATTCATTTTTAATAACCTACTTAGCACTTCCCACTTCAAGAGATACATTTCCTTTTCTGCTCATTTACCACCTTCTCACAGTTACAGGGGTGGAAGAGAAGAAATATCCAGGTGGATGGTGAGTTGTTTTTTTGTAATCAGTAACCAGTTTATCACCTTCAAGCAGATAACCAAAGGGCTGCACACCTGCTTCCCCTTCTTTCTCATGTATCAGGGTTGGCTTGGTGCCAAGGAGATCCTTTATCTGCCAACAATAGTCTTTGACACCTCTCCAGAGACCAGGCTAAAGGGGCAGTCCATCTTCCTTCATCCTGAATAATCCATTTTCTTAAATCAACTTTTTTCTGCCTGCCAGCTTCTGCAAATGTGGAGGTACCTCCTTCTGACCTGGCTGATAGAAACTTCTCACAAGAAACCTTTGATGAGCTGGTTCTCACCTGAAGCTTATGGTCAGATGCTTGCTAACCCAGGATAAATAGACCTTTACTGAGAAACATCCAGCAGGGGGCACTGGGGGAAAAAAAAGTTCTCTAAATCTCATATGACATTTGGCTCAGTGACAGAAAACAGTGTATTAGAAAATTATTAACTCATCCTCCTATAGAGATCAAAGGATATAGAACTGATGGTGACCTTAGAGATCATTTAATCTAAGGGCTCTTAACTTTTTTTTTTTTTTTTAACATGGTCCCCATACATGAGACACTTCTCAGAATACTTTTAACTAACTGAAGAAAATACTAACTTTCAATTAGAGGTTAGTAAAAATTAAAATGTAATTTTTTCCCATAACTGAAAGCCCCTGAAATTTATCACATGGATATCAGATCAAAAACCATTGATCTTAAAATTCCAATCCCTTAATTTTAAGATGCTAAAACCCCACAAAAGATAATACATCTAAGTCTTTATGAATGCAAATAATGAGTTTCTCTAAGTGGCCATATGTATTCAAATTTTCACTATTCAAAGTTTTAATGATGTAAAATAGAATCATTGGTTCCAGCCTACTGGAAATATGCAGGGGGGAATTCAAATGTGACTTGTAAGGGGGGTTTATTATTTGGGCTAATTAGAACCCAACTATACTGTAGAAAATAGATTTTTCTTAAAGACCTCTGAAGAGAGCAAACATTATATTCTGGAACAGATTATTCTATTTTTAGGGCAACTAGGTGGTATAGCAGATAGAGTTCCAGACCTGAACTCAGGAAGACCCATCTTCCTAAATTAAAATCTGGCCTCAGACACTTACTAGCTGTGTGACCCTAGGTATGTCACTTTATATTATTTGCCTCAGTTCCTCATCTCTACATGAGAAGTCAAACCATTTTGTACATCTTTGCCAAAAAAATCCCAAATGGGAATCATGAAGAGTCAACATTACTGAAAGGAATAAATGATAAATTTTACTTTTGGATGGTTCCAGCTGTTAAGTTTTTCCTTATCTAAATCTGCATCTATTGCAACTAGTTGTACTCTCTAGGACCAAACAAAATAAATCTAATCTGTCTTCCATAGCCTTTCAAATACTAAAAGATATCCATTATCATCCTACTATCTCCCTAATTAAATTTTCTTCCTTTTAGTATAAAATCCTCAAATCTAATAAATAGTTCTTCCCTGGCAAAATCTGAAAGCCCTTAATCATTCTAGTCACAATGTTCTGAAGCTCCTCAATTTTACCATACTTTACATACTTTTTTTCAGGGCTGCTCATCCATTTTTGGTATCTACCTGACATTCGATTCTCACATGTAGCTCCAGGAATCTATAGCATGCTCAATGGCCATATCCCAGTAAACCATCTTGGCACAGGAACTAAATCAAGTTGAGGGTAACCAACGAGTCTCAAACTGTCAATAAATCAGTGGGATGTCTACAATAAGTATGTGAAGGTTTCCCCTGGCAAAAATAGGCAGATGAGAACAATTTGTTTTAAAGGCTATGAAGGTGATTGGAGCAGACACTATGGAGTACTTAGAACTCAGAAGTCAAAGATCATCAGCAGCTATCTTAAATTTTGTCCTGCCCCTGGACTTCAATGAATCTGGAAGAGAGAATAAGTCTGATGACTTTTTGCAACACTACCCCACTTAAACCCAATTCACTGCAAGTTGAGACATCACCCCATGATGTCATTGGTCCTCTTCCAAAACAAAGGACAAACAAAGGACAAATCTTGCATAGTATCCTATGTGAGGGAGGTGATAGTCCTTTTATACTCTGTCCTATATATCACATTTATAGGAGGGATTCAAATTTTGTTACATTTTAGATCTGGTGTATATAGAGTTTATGTTTGCAATTAATTCTTTAATTTGAAGTTTATTTCAATGGTTTTAATAAACCTAAAATTGAGTTATTTTTTGTTGTGAGGTAACACTTTATTCCTCTTGTGGAATGGAAACATTCTTTCTAACAACTTGGTTCAGCGTGGAATTATTACATAATAGTTAAATTTCTTAGAGTATTTTTATTTTTTATAAAAAAAATTAAGGATTAATTTTCCCCACATGTACTCCTTAGTTTAATTTTAATCTATCGAGATTCACCATTATTTATGAAGAAGAAATTAAGCTAATAAATCATTAACAGCTTTTAAAATCATAAACAAGTAACCACTTGAAGGTTGTTAACATTATAAAAAGTAAGGTATATTTTAAAGGGAAAATCATAGGCCTAAGTATGTTAAAATATTTAATACAATTTAAATAACAATCTATTAAATTAATTTATGACCTAGGGCTAGTCAATTAGTTTCTCTGGCTTTTAAATTCCTCATCTATAAAATGGGAATAATGATACTTTTTTATGAGTGTGATGAGATATAATTAAAGCTTGCAGTGCTTTTAAAATTCTTGAAAGGAAGTTACTGTATCAGCATAGATAATTAATCATAGTTAAATACTCACTGAATATCTATCATGCGCAAGTCACATAAAACTCTGAAAATTTTAACGTACAACACAAATATAAGATCTTGTGTTGATGATGATTGTTACATACTGTGAACTTTGAAAGATATAAAGGGGTAGAAGTCACTATGCTTGTTTGTAGCTGAAGATAGTAAGCAGTGTAGCACAGTTAGATTCAAAGTTAGAAGATCTGGGTCTGATCAGAAAAGAGGAAAGAGGACCTAATGTGCAAAAATGTTTGTAGCATTTTTTTAATAGTGGAAAGGAATTGGAAATTGAGTGGATGCCCATTGATTGGGAAATAGCTGAATAAATTATGGTATATGAAAGAAATGGAATGTTATTGCTCTATAAGAAATGATAAGCAGACTGATTTCAGAAAGTCTGGAAAGACATACATGAATGGATGCTGAGTGAAGTGAGCAAAACCAGGAGAAAATTGTACACAGTAACAACAAGATTATGTGATGCAACTGTGATGGATGTTGCTCTCCTCAACAATGTACTGATTCAAAGCAATTCCAATAGATTTGTGATTGAAAATGTCATCCATATCCAGAGAGAATTATGGACACTAAATGTGGATTGAAGCATACTTTTTTTCATCTTTTTTGTTTTTTTGTTTCTTTTTTTCTCATGGTTTTTTTTTTCCTTTTTAGTTTGATTTTTCTTGCACAACATGACAAATTTGGAAATATGTTTAAAAGAATTGCACATATTTAACAAAAAGAAAAAAGAAAAAGAAAAGAAAGAAAACCTGAGTCTGAATCCCAGAATCTTTAAATGCTTCTGCTTTAAATGCCTGTGAAACTTTAAACAAGACACTTTCCCTGGAACTAAAAGTTGGACATGATCTATAAGGCACCTTCTGGTTCTAAATCTGTGATTAAATGTATAATTGTGATAAGTATTCCATATAATGTTCCTATGGCACAGGTCTAACCATTTCACATCAAAGCTCAAAATGACTCCCTATTTCCTCTTACATAAAAAAAGAATCTGACATTCCATTCCTTCTACAATCCAACTCCTACTAACTTTTCCTGGCTTATTTTACACTTTTCTCCTTCACACGCCCTTGATCTCCAGACTATATCACCATGTCTCAGATACCAACTGATTCCATTCTTGCAGATCCCTTCTCCCTTTGGCAAATTCTTTTCAACTTCCATTTTAAGGAAAGGCTGTGGTCCTACCATCCCTCATGCTCTGCTTTTAGCCATCATGCCCCTCCTGGAAATCTCCTTCCACTTTTCAGCTTTCTTTTTATAGGTTGCCTTCCTTTTCATTAGAGTCTTTCTTTCTTTCTTCTTTTCTTTCATTCTTTCTCTTTTTTTGCCCAGGAAATTGGGATTAAGTGATTTAGCAGGGTCACATAGCAAATAAATGCTAAGTTTCTAAAGCTAGAGTTGAACTTTGTCCTCCTGACTTTGGGGCCAGAATTTTAATCACTGTGCTCCCTAACTGTCCCAAGAACTATTTTTCTTTTTGATATCTGTATCTCCTTAGCATAGTGTCTGGCATGCAGTAAGGGCTTAATAAATGCTTATTGGCTAACTGAAATATATTCCAACTAAATTAGATTATCTGCTTCCCAAACTTAACTAATGCATCATTCTCATAGGTTATTCTCCATCCCTAGAAAATACATTCGACTCATCTCTCCTTTGAGAAGTCTTGTGTTTCTTCTCAGATTGGATACCATGAAGTTTTCTCTCAACAAACCAGTTATAATATTCTTTCTTACCTCAAATTATTTTTGTATTTAAAGAGAAAAGAATCCAAATGTACAAAAATATTTATAGCACCTCTTTTTATAAGGAAAAGGAATTGGAAATTAAATAGATGTCCATCAATTGCAGAATGAGTGAACAAGTTGTGGTATATGAATGTAATGGAATACTATTGTTTTATAAGAAATGATGAACAGGTGGGATTTCAGAAAAACTTAGAAAGACTTACATGAACTAATACTGAGTGATGTGAGCAGAATCAAAAGAACATTGTACAAAAGCACAGCAATATTGTGTGATGATCAACTATAACAGACAGTTCTCATCAATGCAGTGATCCAAGATAATATCAAGAACTGGTGATAGACTATACACTTCAACAACAATACTGTATGAGGATGTATTCTGATGGAAGTGGAAATCTTCAACATAAAGAAGATCCAACTCACTTCCAGTTGATCAATGATGGACAGAAACAACTACACCCAGAGAAGGAACACTGGGAAGTGAATGTAAATTGTTAGCACTACTGTCTATCTACCCAGGTTACTTATACCTTTGGAAGCTAATAATTAATGTGCAACAAGAAAATGGTATTTACACACATATATTGTATCTAGATTATATTGTAACACATGTAAAATGTATGGGATTACCTGCCATCGGGAGGAGGGAGTGGAGGGAGGGGGGAATAATTTGGAAAAATGAATAAAAAAAAAATAAAAAAAATAAAAAAAAAATAAAAGAATTAAAGTACAATTTACAAGGAAAAAAAAAAAAAAAAGAACTGGTGATAGAAAATGCTGACCACAACCAGAGAAAAATCTATGGAGTCTGAAAGTAGAACAAAGCATATTATCTTCACTTTTTTGTTTTTTGTTTCTTTCTTTCTTGTGTTTTTTCCATTTTGTTCTGAGTCTTTTTTCACAACACGAATGTGGACTATGTTCAACCTGATTGTACATGTATAAACTGTACCAGATTGTTTACTGTCTGGGGGAGGGGGAAGAGAAGGGAAGGAGGAAGAAAAATTTGGAGCTCAAAATCTTACAAAGATGAATGTTGAAAACTATTTTTGTGTATAACTGGAAAAAGTAAAATACTATTAAATAAAAATAAATAAAGTTGGAGAATAAAAATATTTTTTAAATTTCCTTATCAGTATACAAGCTATATTTCCTCCTAAACCATAATACAAGGTCCTTGAATGCAGTCTATTTCATATTTTTCTTTGTGTAATAGGTACCTTGTCCCCAAAAGGAGTTTAAGAAATGTTCATTGAATTGAATGAGAGAATAGAAAGAATAATATATATATATATTTTATGAAGTCGCATAAAGGATCATCCTGAAGTTATAAATTATTAAAGAATTCTTTTTCAAAAAGATTATAGTTTAACAAAATTTCTTTAGAAGATTGAATGTTATCTTTCCTTTCCAAAGGATAATTTTAGTTTTGTGCTAGGAAAGTTTTGGCAATAAAATATTGAACATTTGAAAATTTTTAGTGAATAGAACATTGCAGGCAGCTATACAATGAAGAAAGGCTAGTATATTTCTGCATTTATTTGCTGGATCATTCTAGCACACCAAGATCAAGGTACAAGGCCATTACTAAGAATTCTGATATCAGGAAAATTCAATTAGGGATAAGGTTGTGATGATGATAAACATTTATAGGTGTTATGTCATTTGGTCCTCACAATATTCATATGGATTAGATACAAGTATTACCCCGATTTTACAGATGAGAAATTAGAATGGGAGAGGTTGAGTGGTTTGCCCAGTATTACACACCTAGTAAGTGACTAAGGCAGGATTCAAATTAAATCTTCCTAATTCTATATATAGAAGATTGTCCACTCTTATTAAGTACATTAGTGCCAAGAAAGGTGCTAGAAAGGAGGTAAATTTTGAGATAGAGATAAAATGTTCAAAGTGGCATCTCAAAGAACTTAGTATAGTGCTTGATCTATAATGGGTCTTTAATGAATGCTTATTCTCCATCCTCTCTACTACCCTTCAAGGGAAAGACAATAAACAGAAGAATGTCATAGGGAAGAAAGTGCCCCTCAGATGTCCGCACCCCAGGACAAAGTTCCTACTAGCTCAACCCAGTTATAGTTTGCTTCAATTATATTGAACAGGTAACTGAGACTGCTGATGTTTGTAAAAGAGGAAAGGACTCCTTAGGGATTCCCTAACATCATACTAATTGTTCTTTTAAAACCATAGAATATTGGGTATGGGCCCTTGGGATTTTAGAGATTATTCTAATCCAATCCCTTCATTTTACAAGTAAGGAATCAAGCTGAGAATAAGATTAAGTGACTTGACCTAGGTTATATAGCTGAGACAGAACTGGGCCCCAGATCTCCTGGCTTCTTGTCTAATGCTCTTATACTGTATTACATTCTCTTTTGACTCCTTGTATATGCTTGGAAATTTTAAAGTATTTTCCTTTTTAAACTATGTGATTAAAACTTATTTGAACATTCTTGTTTCCATGTTCTTTTGTGAGAACAAATGAAGAAAATTCCTCTTCTCATGAAAAATGCAATAAATTAGTTGGCAGCTGCCAAGGTACACAAAGGTAGGAGTTGTCTAAGCCTCTCTACACCATTGTAAATGAGCAGCACATTTTAAGATGAAAATTATAGGCTTGAATATACAAAAGCAGTGTGATCAGCCTTTCCTGTAACTCCCTGGCTAGTTTTCAACACCACTAGATTTAACTAGGCAATCTGTTACCACCTAAGTTCTTCATACAGTTTCATACTCTACTCCCATGAGTCCCAAATCATGAAAGCATTAATCATTATTTTGAGGAAGGGAAACATGATGCTGAGAAATAAGATGCATTTTTTCAAGTGTCATAAAAAGAAATCCACATCATTATGTAGGAATAGAATGCAGAAGTACCTTAAATTTAGACCATCACCTACTCTCAAGTTTGGGATAATTAAATTTCTCTTGAAAACAAAATTGATTTACAGATTAGAATGAGGTAAACCAATTTATCATTCTCTTTTTTTAATTTTCCAGAAGAGATTCATCAATAATTCCCATCTTCCATTTTTAAAATGAAAACTTCACTTACTGAAAAAATTAAAATGTGACATTATTTTAATTGCTCTAAATAGCATGCATAATACAGTTTGTATTCAGTTTTTACTATGCAAAGGATTTCTTCAAGATGAAGAATTTCTGGTGAGGAAACTCATATCAATATTGAGAATGTAGGTCAATTGTTCATAAATTAGTTCATAAATCCTAGAGAGTTGCTTGAGGCACCAGAAGTTAAGTAATTTGATTGAGGTCATTACCTAATAAGTATCAGAGGCAGGATTTGAATTCATATCTTTCCCTCTCAAAATCTAGCACTCCAATAATAATAATAATATGTAGTGCTTTGAAAGTTTGTAAAGCATTTTCTATGTTACCTCACTTGATGCTCACAACTTTGGGTGATGTAGGTGCTATTACTAGCCCATTTTACAGTATCTAGAGGAGAATTTAAACCTCAGGCTTTCCTGACCCCAATTCTACATTGTATCTACTGTGCCACTTAACTCATCATCTAGCTGTCTCTATCCACTTTACCAAATGTTTTATTATTTATTATTTGTCTCATTCTTTGCATCTTTTTAATGAAATTCAGATAAAAATAATACTGAGACAAATCATTCACCTACTATTTATTATTCCTTAATATTTCATATTCTATGGATTATTACAATGTGTATGAAGTAACTGCTTTTTGTAATAATAAGTATTAGAAATAAAATAAGTATTGGAATAAATAGTAAATAAATAAATAGTATAATAAAAGTATTGGAAAATAAGCTCATCTTTTGCAGACTCACCAAAAGCAATTGGACAATTTTTGGACAATTCTAGTAGCAGACAAGATGATGAAGCTAACATCTACTTCTTATTCCCATATATTCTGATTTATTCTGCTATTCCTATGTAATTTTAAATCTTTTTTCCCTTGTACCTTGGAGATTATGAATATAGCATCTATGAAAATGTTGTTCTTGAATTTTAATGGATCGATGTCATACCAAGGAGAATATGAGCTATGGTTCTATTTGTGATGATGATCCAGTTCCATTTTAGTTTATTTGTTGAATTTTCAAGAATATATTGATGTTTGTGTTATAGAGATTTGTTGTCTGTTAATTCATCAAAGATAACAAGCTTCTGATGTATCATTCTAGTCACTAGGTTGCATTTTTCTCAGTGTTTGGTAGGTGCTTCCAGTGTGTGTTACACAACTTGTACTGTTTCCTTACATAATCTCCACTCCTTAAAATCTATTCTCCTTAAGAATAATCTTTTTAGGTGCTCTAAATCACTACTGATCAGAGAAATGGTAGGTAAGACAACTCTGAGATACCACTACACACCTCTCGGATTGGCTAAGATGACAGGAACAAATAATGATGAATGTTGGAGGGGATGTGGGAAAACTGGGACACTGATGCATTGGTGATGGAATTGTGAATACATCCAGCCATTCTGGAGAGCAATTTGGAACTATGCCCAAAAAAGTTATCAAACTGTGCATACCCTTTGATCCAGCAGTGTTACTACCGGGCTTAATATCCCAAAGAGATATTAAAGAAGGGAAAGGGACCTGTATGTGCCAAAATGTCTATGGCAGCCCTTTTTGTAGTGGCCAGAAACTGGAAACTGAGTGGATGGACTACTCTAACCTGGTAGCTCCCCTTACAGCTACTCTTAATGCCCGTCTGTGACAGCACGGCTAGGCCACACTTACCCATCTTCGGGCACCACCAGATCCTATAGAGACAGACCACCATTAGGTTGGGGTGAAGCGAATGAGAACTTTATTCTGAGATAGCACATATTTACACCCCCCTGATGATATGGGGGGAAGGAGGGTCCTCTAGGAACCTGGCATAATGGGATTGGCCCGAGAAGAAGGAGGGAGGCGTGCTAGGCTTTGAGAGCACTAAGGAGGGAGGTGTGGTACCTGGAATCAGACACCGCCTCTTGGGGCTGTGCCCCACCTCCGCGTAGGACTCACCTGCACCTCAGAACCTCTCATCCCTCAGGCCCTCCCACATGCCTTGAACTGCATTCCTTGCTTCTAGAGGCTTTTTAACCCTTACAATGCCCATCGATTGGAGAATGGCTGAATAAATTATGACATATGAATGTTATAGAATATTATTGTTCTGTAAGAAACAATAAGCAGGATGATTTCAAAAAAGGCCTGGAGAGACCTACATGAACTGGTGCTAAGGGAAGTGAGCAGAATCAGGAGATCATTATGCACAACGATAAGATTATATGATTATCAATTCTGATGGACGTGGCTCTTTCCAACAGTAAGATGATTGATACCAGTTCCAATGATCTTGTGTTGAAGAGAGACATCTATACACAGAGAGAAGATTGTGGGAACTGAATGTGGATCACAACATAGCATTCTCACTCTTTTTATTGTTGTTCACTTGCATTTTGTTTTCTTATTCATTTACTTTCTTTTTTTTGATCTGATTTTTCTTGTGCAGCAAGAGAATTGTATAAATATATTTAGACATATTGGATTTAACATATATTTTAACATGTTCAACACATACTGGATTGCCTGTATTTAGGGGAGAGGATGGGGTGAAGGAGGAGAAAAATCTGAAGCATAAAGCTATGCAAGGGTCAATGATATCAAATTATCCATGTATATGTTTTAAAAATAAAATAAAATAATAAAAATCATCTTTCTAGGGACAGCTACATGGCCTAGTAGATAGAGCATCAACCCTGAAGTCAAGAGGACTTGAGTTCAAATCTGATCTCAGACACTTAACACTTCCTAGCTGTGTGATCCTGGGCAAGTCACTTAACCCCAATTGCCTCAGGAAAAAAAATTAATAATAATAATAATAACAATCTTTCTATAATTTCTTGTGTAGATGAGGTAATCCTGAAATTCCATCATAAATCCCTTTGTTTCTATAAATAAAACCACATGACTCAATCATTTGCTCAGTGTTTCTTTGTTGATTTATTATTGTGTGGAAGTTGATCACTGAGCCCTTTTGATTACATTCGTATCTTAGTGATTTTCATAAGATTTTATCCAAAAGTAAAAATGTTCTCTCTTGTATTCAACAAATCCAGCAACATATACCTATTGTCAGCTTTTATTTTATTGCTTGTTGATGTATTATCTCCTTGTTACAATAGAATTTATTTAATAGAAATATGTTTCTGTTTGTTATGTGCTTTGAGAACATCTGTCAAATATCTTCCTCATTTTTGATGAGAAAATGTTAATCCTTCTCTTCTGCCTTAAGGTGATGAGACCTGTTTTTTTGTTTTTTTTTTTATTAATGTTTTATTTTGTTTTTTAATTTTTTTAATTTTTATTTTTATTAATGTTGAATGGATTTTTGTTTGCATACTTTCCATCTGTTCACAGTTTATAAAGTATTTGTTGAAACAGGTATTATATAAATGTTCATTATTTTTAATATGTTCTTCCCCTTTGATTTCAGACTGCCTTTGTTGTCTAATATCATGTGCCTTGACATACACAGCCACAGTTTTTTAATTGACAATATTTTATTGATATGCAATGTGTTGTGCCTAGAGGAGATCAGGGCATTTTAAGAAATTATCTTCTTCCATTATAAAAATTTATCCTCCAGATTCAAGCTTAAAGTCTGAATCCTCCACCTTTTCTTAGTGAAATAGCTAGCTAATAATAAGCTAATATTTATATAGTGCTTACCATGTGCCAGCCAAAGTGCTAAACATATATTGTCTCATTTGTTTCTCATAATAACTTTGGGGAGTAAATACTATTATTATCCTCATTTTTCAGTTGAAGAAACCGAAGTTGCCATGAGAGTGTTTGATACCTCGCTCAAGGAACAGTCCTTGACAGCTATCCCATTTTTCTAATGTTTTTTGGGTTTTGTTTTGTTTTGTTTTGTTTTGTTTTGTTTTGTTTTGTTTTGTTTTGTTTTACCATGGCTACAGCTGCCATATATATACAGTTGCAGGAAGGTCTTACAGTGTTTTATGTTGGGAAGGTTTTGGTAAAATATGGGAAAATAAATTCTTCGTCATGGTTCCAACAAAATTTATTTCTTTTGGCAGAGTTGATCTGTTAGTCAAGTCAACAAGTCAATAAACTTTTATTCAGTTTATGCCATGTACCAAGTATAATGCTAAGTGCTGGGAATCCAAAGAGAGGGAAAAAAAACCTATCATTCCCTTCAAGAAGCCCCCCAGTCTAAATTTGGGAAACATCATGAAAATAAGATATGTACAAATAAGATCTATAAAAGGAAAATCAGAGGGCAGGTAGGCAGCAATTAGGTGTCACAGTGGATAGAGCACTAGAAGGACCTGAGTTCAAATCTGCTCTCAGACACTTAATACTTCCTAGCTGTGTGACCCTGGATAAGTCACTTAACCCCAATTGTCTTAGCCCCCCCAAAAAAAATCTCAAAAAGGAAAGCCCTAACACTGAAAAGAGCCAGAAAAGTTTGTTTGCTTGTTTATTTTTTGCAGAAGAGGGACTCTTAGTTTATACCATTAAATTCAAAAGGGTATTTTGAAATGTCTAAGCAAATATCATTCCAAACATTGATGAACATTGTGAACACTCATTATGTGTAATTTCTAGAATTTGCTCTAAGGGAAGATTTTTAATATCAGATCATGCAGCTTTTGTCTTCTTCATATTTTAATAGTTCTTAGATTTCAGCATTTATTCCTTCTCCTCTGGATTTGAGTTGAAGTTATTTTGGGGGATAATACAAGACTAGTCTGCTATACATAGTTGGGTGAACTGGAACTTTGAGTATTATTAGCCATGCCTATAACTGGTGGGATCTATTTCCAGTTTTGTTATGGGATTGTGCTGGTACATAATGAAAATATTCATTTCATGAGAGTGCAGTGTTGGCTCACTTTAGTATATTGAAGCATTTCTTGCAGTGGGGGCAGGATGAAGGGGAGTGCACCTCTCTTTAAATGTGTGTTGCCTTCTTGTAGCATCAGAACATGAAAGTATACCACTTGGTCTTCTATTTTCCATGACAAGCTACTCCTCACAACAGCATGGGACTATATGTGCCTCATTTACTCTTTGACTTTTAGGAATAATTGCTTCACAATGACAGGGTAGGAATGGGAAGGTTAACTAAATCATGGTACTACTAGAGCCCAATTCCTCAGGCTTCATAGCTACTATTAAGTTCTTGTGGTACACAAAGTCCCCAGTCTGCAAAATCCCAAGTGGCGATGCCCTCTTTTGCTACTGATACCCTCCCTCGTGGCTGAACAATGGGTTGGGCTTAGAGATACTAGTAGCAACAATAATTTAATATTCACTATTGCTCATTTTACTAGCTAATTTTCACATATTGATTATCTCAATTGATCTTTACAATAGCCCTATGAAATATGTACTAATGGTATCATTATGATCCCCACTTTATAGAAAGGATGTATTTATACAATGCCTACCATATGTCAGGCACTATGCAAAACACTTTTTACAAACTGCATTTGATCTTCATGACAATCATATGTACTATGACATATATACTTTTATTATCTTCATATAGTGGAACAGAAGCTAAGTGACTTACTCAGAGTTATGCATCTAATATCTTAGGCCATATTTAGACTTATATCTCCCTGACCCCAAGCCCAATGCTCCACTGTGCCACCAGCTTCCTCAGAAGCAAGAATATAGTGAGGACTCAGAAAAATTCTGTGAATTAACCCATTGGCAAGTGACAAAGGTAGGATTTAAACCCAGGTCGTCCTGATCTCTAGATAAGTGCTCTCTCCATTACTTTATTATGCTTCTTTATTATATAAGGAAAATTAATTTAAAATATTAAGCAAGTGCAATAAATCAGTGAATATAGGAGAGAAGTACTAGCTGACAATAACTACATAGAGACTCGTTATGTTTCAAGAAAACTAACAAGAACATTTTTTAAGCTTTTTTATTTTCAAAACATATGCATAAATAGTTTTCAACATTTAACCTTGCAAAACTCTGTGTTTCAAATTTTTCCCTCCCTTTCCCCAAAAATCTCCCCTACACAGCAAGCAAGCCAATAAATGTTAAACATGTGTAGTTCTTTTATTCATTTTTCTACAAATTATCATGTTGTACAAGAAAAATCTGATAAAAAAGGGGAAAAAATGAGAAAGAAAATGAAAAGCAAGAAAGCAATCAAAAAAAGTAAAAATACTATGTTGTGATCTACATTCAATCCCCACAGTTTTCTCTCTACAGACGGCTCATTCCATCGCAAGACCATTCATTGGAATTGACCTGAATCATCTCATTGTTGAAAAGAGCCACATCCATCAGAATTGATCTTCATTTAATCTTCTTGTTGCCATGTATCTCTTGGTCCTGCTCATTTCACTTAGCATCAACTCATGTAAGTCTCTCCAGGCCTCTCTGAAATTATCCTGCTAATTGTTTCTTATAGAACAATAATATTCCATAACATTCATATATCATAATTTATTCAGCCATTCCCCATCTGATGGGCATCCAATCAGTTTCCAGTTTCTAGCCACAACAAAGAAGGCTACCGCAAATATTTTTGCATATGTGGGTCCCAAAATGATTTCTTTGAGATGTAAGCCCAGCAGAAATACTGCTGGATCAAAGGGTATGCCCAGTTTTGATACCTCCAAATTGTTCTTCAAAATGGTTGGATCCATTCACAGTTCTACCAACAATGCATCAGTGTCCCAGTTTTCCCACAAACCTCCAACATTATTATTATCTTTTCCTGACATCTTAGCCAATTTGAGAGGTGTGTAGTGCTACCTCAATTGTCTTAATTTGAATTTCTCTGATCAATAGTGATTTAGAGCAATTTTTTTCATTCGACTAGAAATGATTTTAATTTCTTCATCTGAAAATTATCTGTTCATATTCTTTGACCATTTATCAAATGGAAAATGGCTTATATTATTATAAATTTGAGTCAAAGGAATACGACATTGCTAAAAGTTCAAATTAATCTTCTTTTGAACTCTAAATGAAGTAAAAAATTTCAATACTTCTTAAAATATCTAGATACTATGAAGCAAAAAATTTCAATTGCTGCTTAAATTATTTTATTCAGAAATGAAGAAACTTTCTACACATCTATATTAATAACTAAAAAGCTCTGATTGTGATAGCAAAAAAAACAGAAATTCCCATTAATTAGGAATAGCATAACAAAATGTATTATGATAGCTCAGTGAAATAATTTTTGTGTTGGAAAAAGTGATGAATAAGAGGCATCCAGAGAAACATGGAAAGAATTATATGAACTGAGGCAGATAAAAGAAAGTATAATTAAGATACAATGGCTACAATAACATAAATGGAAATAACACAACACTTTAAAGATAAATTACATCTACAATCAGAATTAGCCCAAAAGATACTAATAGCATGCATTTATATAGGGTTTCGAGGTTTACAAAATGCTTTACAAATATTATCTCATTTTATCCTCAGCAATTCTTGGTGGTAGGTACTATTAATAATCTCATTTTTCAAATGAGGAACCTGAAGTAAATAGCAGGCAAGTGACTCGCCTACAGGCATACATAGGACTTTGTGATCACAGTCTAATGTTTTAGCCATTGTATTGCTTATTTAACCTAGTATGCCACCTTACTGCTAAATCATATCTTCTTTTCAGTAGAAAGAGATCTTATAAGTCAGTATGTATACAATTTGACACAATCTTATATATACTGACTTACAGAACAGCTGTGTTGGTTGGTTTTGCTTATGTATTTTTTCTTTTGTGGCAAGGAAGAGTTTTACAGGCTCAGTGGCAAATAAAGTGGTAGAAACCTGTTATAAAAAACAAAAGTCATCAGCAATACTTAAAAATAAGGAAAAATCAAGACTCTCTATTGATTAAAATAAATCCTCTAGATGTCATATTATAGCTAGAATACATAGAAAAAAGTCCCCTATTAATCAGGGATCATATTTTATCTTTCTCTCTCCCCAGGACTTTGCATGATGGTTAGCACCTCTTAGTATCTGATTTTGGATGAATGATCCAAGTCACCAACGAGATTGGGATTTACAGACTTGATGCCCTCAGTCCTAAATTGATGTTAGATATTACAAATATTTGAAACTGTGTTTTAGATTAAGTCACAACTGAACATGCAAGGAGTATGATCTTGTGAGGAGTAAGGTCAAATAAAAGTCTAGAGACCAGCATCATTGCAGGGGATCGGATAAACTGGCCAACTCCTTAGGTTTGGGAAAATTACTCAGGTACCACAACAGAAAGGATTCTAATAGTTATCTGGCCCTTGCTAGTTGCAGTTCTGTGGGAGACCTCAGATTTGACACTAACCCATTTTATCACATTGGTCAAATTTATTTACTTTAAGCTCCATAAACAGAATTTTTTTAAAAATCCATCTCACTCAAGTAAGTGCATTATCTCCCCATCCCAGTCTGTAGCCAACAAGCAGGAAACTAGAAATCAGTTCTAAATGCCTATTTGGTCTCTTCTAAAATGAAAGCTTTGTGCATCATTCATTTTACATTCCAGAGTCTAGGTGACTTCTAGCTGAGAAAGAAAAAAAAAGAAAAAAAAAAAAAAAAAGCATCTCATGAGCCAAGCAATCCTGTGTGGCAGTGGGATGTTAATTATTGCATGGAAACAAACCTTTCAGGAGTTGTTTGATATTTCTATCCCTCACTTGATGTGTTGAATGAAGCCAACCAGGGCCATGGAGATGGCCCTCATTTATTCCATTCCTCAGCCAAGAATTTACTCTCCAAAGGACAGTAAATTATCTTTCTGTTGTGGCAACCCTTTCTGGCATTAAAACCTTATCTAGGAAGGATGCATTAATGCATAGGTAAGATTCAGGGTTTAACTACTGCAGAATTTCCAAATGACTCTGAGCAGTCTCATCAATGGGCATCCCATTTGCCTGACTGGTTCTGAGATGTGCTTTTTAAATCTTCATGTCTGGTCACGTCCCTTTGGTGTAGATTGTAAGCTACAAAGATTCAGGTTCCATACATAAAAGTAGAGAGTTCCCTAACAAGAGAGAAACTGAGGTGGTTGACTAAAAACTTATGTCTACATTCAACCTAGGGGAAATCTTAGTCCAATGTGGAGTAGGGGAAGGGAAACACTGCCATTTTGTGGTATTTGTTATATATCAAAGGGCCAAGCTCATTAAATCCTCCCCATCCCCTCTTTCTCTCTCTCTCTCTCTCTCTCTCTCTCTCTCTCTCTCTCTCTCTCTCTCTCTCTCTCTCTCTCTTTCTCTCTCTCTCTCTCTCTCTCTCTCTCTCTCTCTCTCTCTCTCTCTCTCTCTCTCTCTCTCTCTCTCTCTCTCTCTCTCTCTCTCTCTCTCTCTCTCTCTCTCTCTCTCTTCTCTTCTCTTCTTTTCCTCTTTCTTTCATTCTTTCTGTTTCTCTTTTTTCCTCCATTCCTTTCTCTCTATATATTTCTGTATGTCTGTCTGATATATGATAGAAAGATTGAGGAAAAGAGGAAGAGAGAGAGAGAGAGAGAGAGAGAGAGAGAGAGAGAGAGAGAGAGAGAGAGAGAGAGAGAGGGAGGGAGGGAGGGAAGAGAGGAGGGGGAAGGGAGAGAGAGGGAGGGGTTCTAAAAAGCCAAAACCACAGCTTTATAAATAAACACTAATGTGATGTCCATGTTTTCCTTTCCTAGGAAGAACAAACTCAAGAAAGTAATAGAAGTCATCTATGAGCCTTTAATGCAATTTTTTTTTGTCTGCCTATTATTGCATGAGTCTCCTTTATCAGGTTTCTTCTAACTGCCTTATTTTTTTTTTTTCAGAAAAGACCCTTCACTATTTTGTGGATGATCCCTCCCTGGATTACCTTGTGTTCTGAAGAAGAGGGTCAAGGGGCAAATCCACAAAACTACAGCAATTATAAATGACCAGCCTGAGAACCAGTCCCTGGCTGCCCCCTCAGGAATTATCTGAGCTGAAGCAGAAAAGCCCCTTTCTGCTCTTTAAACTCCAAACTGTCATCCTCAAAATGGGCCCGCCGGCCTTCAAGAGTTTAACAATGGTAAGAGCTGAAGTCTGCCATGTGATTAAGTGGTAAATTTTTGAGCTTACAACCCTGCTCGTATTAGTCAAAGTGTCTGAAGTTGAAAAAAAAAACCACAACTCTTTGACTACACAAAGGTATCCTCCTCTGTATGTGGCTGGCAGCCAGAGAACATTACTGATGCCAGCACTAGATTCAGTCCCATTTACCCCAGCTGCAGAAGTGGAGGAAGCCATCAACCTCCTTGTTCTAAGTGAGGAAGGAGGGTGGTCTGCCCAGCAGCAAATACAAGAGAAGCTCATGGAACTCCTTGCCAACTCTTCCCTGAATACTTGGCTTTGTGGGAAATGTTCTTTTCCCACCAGCTGTAAGATACCTGGATGCCAACTGATAATTCCAAGCAATTGGAACAAGATCTTAAGCCACTTGATCTTAAGCTTGACAACAGGGGCTCTGAGAGGCCCAGAGAAACCTGGGCCACTTCCAACTTTGGATTCTCCTAGCTCTGAAAATAAGTATAAAGAAAATTCATTCACAATAAAAAGGACACTAAAACTCTGAGTTACAAGTTGGATTTTTTAAAGTTATTTTTCATTTTTGGTTTTCTTTTCTTTATGTGTATGCACTAATAATCATGGAGAAAAATCTGACTTTCCTTGCAGTGTCTCAATTACCATTAAGACTGTTAAGATCATTCAAATGCTCTCATCTCATAGTTGATTGATGATAGCCCTTTACCTTTCAGTTGGGCCTATGTCAAATAGTCCTCTTGGATCTTTCCACTTCATACTTCCCCCAGCCATTGATCATGTCTGCTCAAGAAAGGTCTGAAATGAGAAACTAGTAAGAATATATGAAATAGAAAAAGAAGGCTGAAGTTCCCC